>NW_004524636.1:13047043-13052120 GCF_000260255.1 Octodon degus
ACATTAGTTTCTGGAATGCTCTAGTCCTTTTTATGTACTACCGATGACAGCAGAGCCCTGCCCTAGGGGCCAGAGCTTGTGGAAATTTGTTGCCATGTAAGAATTTTCTTAAAAGTTTTGAGATATAACTCATATACCATAAACTTACGAACTTAACATATGCAGTCCAGGAGTCTTCATACTTTTCACAGATACGTGCAACTGTCACCAGTCAATGTTAGAACACGCTTCTAACCACAAGAAGCACTCACAAATCCTTCGCATATCATCTCCCCTGATTCCCTGTCCTTTTACCCTCAGCCGCAAGCATCCATTAAGCTAAGCTATTTTTACAGATGTCCCTACTCTGAGCTTTCAGAGGAATGGAATTTTACATTATTTTTTCTCTCCCCTGCCTTCTCCTCCCCTTTTCTCCCCTCCCATTTCCCTTTCTTCTTTCCTCCTCTTCTTTTCTCTCAACCTCCCCCAGCTTTTTTCACTCAGGATAATATTTTTGAGACCAACTCATGTTCCAGCATGTATCAATTTGTACTTTTTTATGGCCAGTAATGTTCCTTACATGTGTAAACCACATTTGGTTCATCCATTCACCCAACAGTGGACACTGAGTTCTTTCTACCTCTTCACTGTTACAAGTAGTGCTACTATAAACATCCATGGGTGGACATGCAAAGACTTTGAATATGACTCTTATTTTGTAGGCTAGACAGAGTCAGCAACTAAAAATATAAAATGCCCAGTTAAGTTTGATTTTTGAGATAAGCAAGGATTCTTTTTAGCAGAATGTGTTGTAGGTGGCACATTAACAAATAGGAACAGCATACATAATGTGTCCTATGAAGCCACATGCAATCATAGATGCTGTACCAGATTTCAGGTATGGATTCCAAGATCTCTCAGAGCCTTAATATATTGAAGAAAGCAGGAAAGAACATGGAGCATATGTACAAAATGTTTTTGTTTTGTTTTGTTTTATTTGCTTTGCTTTTTTTTTTTTTTCTTTACTAGGTCAGTCCTGGAAGTGACCACTTGCCTTTGGATGAAGCTTAGTCCCATGCCCCATGCAAGTATGAGGTTGCCAGAAAACATTATCTATCTTGGTTTCAGGAAGAACAGAACATGGAATTTGATGAGCTTCTTGCATGCTCTAGTATAATGGGATTATATTACTGCCATTAAACAAACTGCTTTTAAGTTTTAAGTTCAAAAACAAGAAGTATCTAAGTCGAGGAGGCAGTAAAACTTGTAAAAATGCCTCTCCCTATCTCCTGATGTCCCTATCTCTTTTTTCTGCAAAAGCCAATGTTTCCTGACTTCGGTTTCCTTTCTGACCCATTGGGAGTAGGCAGAACAGAAGCTGGAACAAGTATCAAGGAGTCTTGGAAAACAGAGGTTTTGAGTTGTAGAAGCATCCAGAGGCTTAAGAGTTCAGTGACAAATATTTATTGAACATCTATCAGGTTCTGTTTTAAGAGCTAGGGCACAGTCATAAAACATCTCTGCCCTCCTAATATCAATTCTCAACTGATAAGATGGAAATGACTTAAAGTTAGTGTTCCTGGGTATAGGATGGCTACGGGTAAGTTCTTCCACAACCTTTGAATAGTCTACTGTTCAAGTGAGAGAGCTTAGTCTGCTTATCCCTCAGGAAAGAGTTCTGGCACAAGCGGCAGCAAATGTAAAGGCCTTGACTCAGGCATACACAGATTGCAAGATTTGTTAACAGTGGAGCCATGAGGCAGCCAGGCAGCTGTCAGAACAGGCTCAGGATTGTGACTGGGAGATGATTTTGGAGGATTTTGAGCAGAGTTAATATTGACTGGCTTTGATTTTTTTTTAATGTATGTATTTAGTAAATTATTACAGGGTCTGCAGGGTTTTGCTACACAGATTGGACTCATAGTGATCCTCCTATTTTCAGCCTACCAAGGGCTGGGATTACATGCAACTCTCACTAGTCAACAATCACCACATGCAACAATCACCACGCCTGGGATTACAGGCATGTGCCACCACACCCAGTCTCAATCACTGTCTCAGCATGCCCTGGGGGCGGGGCTGGCATGGCATGCTGGGGATCAAATCGCAGTCCCTGCATCTACCTAAGCAGGCACTTTAATCTGCTGTGCTATTTGGCCCATCCCTGGCTTTGATTTTGAAAGGGTCACTATAATGTTTGATTCATTGCGTCTACTTGAAAAGTTTATAGTTTAACTAACAGGGATCCAGGGTCCTTTGCTTTTCTTTTTTTGGTACGAGGAATCAAACCGAGGACCTCATATTTGGCAGGCAAGCTCTGTACCATGAGCTGCACTCCTGGCCAGAGCAGGGAGTGGAGATGATGTGAGGGCTATACTCACTGGGTGGGGGTGGGGGGTAGGGCAGCCTGCTTACAACATCAGGGAGGAAAAGAGGCTTCTTCTCCCCTTTTTATTCTTGTTACTTCTGCTGGCTTCTGCCACCTTGAACTGTTGCCCCTTACCACGCCACCCTGCCCTGGAACCAGCTGAGTATGGACTGAAATCTCCATACACTGAGCTAAAGAAGCCTTCGTTTCCTTAATTTGGGGAGTTGGGTATTTTGTCTCAGCAAAGAGAGAAAAGTGACTAAGACCATGACCTTGGCTGCTGTGATGAGAGTGGTATGCGTTGGAATAAAGATGGGAAAAGAGGAAGACAGCTGGCACAGACCAGGGCAGATGCAACCCTGATGGTGACGTAAGAAGATGGCAGGTGGGGAAGTAGTGGTATGGTTGGTTGTAGGATATATTTCGGAAATATTCCTGGCAGGATGTTCTATGAAAGATCTATAATGAGTATTTTGGCTTTTAAACAGCAAGCCCAAAGGGAGTATTTTGGCAGAGTACGTTTTCAAGCTCCCAAAGTCCATGTGGTCAGAGACTGAAGCTCTGTTGCAGTAATCACTTGCCCTCCTGTCTTTTCACTCCCCAAATCTTCAAGATTCAAGCTGGATAAGTTTTTCTCAAGTACCCCTTGAAACATTTCCCTGCCCAGCGTAGGCTCCCTCCATCCTCACTGACAACAGAATACAATCCAACTCCTCCGTACAAAACTTAAGATTCTTCAGTTTGCCCTGAAAATGTCACAGTGACCTTATGTCTCTCTACTCCCACAATAGAGTGAACATCTGTGAGCCACACTCCTTTCACTCTTCCTAGTAGTGTAGGTTCTTTCTCCTTCCCTATCCTGGCTTCTGCAGTTCTCATTGCCCCTCTATCCCCGTGACATCAAATATTATCCTGTTCCAAGGCTCAACTCAATTCTTTCCTCCTGGGTCCCTCCCATGTTCTTGTCACCAACATCTGTCCTTTCCTCTGCACTGCTGAGTGTTTTACTTCTTCATCACTTGTCACTTCCTGCTGCACAGTCTCTAAGGGGACATCATTTTCATTTCCTGTTTTATCTGCTCATTGCACTATATTTTGAAAACCTTTTAGTGTCTTCATCATTTAAAGTAGGTAACTTGAGTAGAGGGGAGTCTAAGGAATGTGTGGATTTATTTTGCTGTACATTTAATCGTAATTTATTTGTATAATTTTTTTTTTTTTTGGTAACTAAATTTTGTTTTGTGTTTTTGTTTCTGTGTCTCGGCACATTTCCAAGGTAGGATCCACTCCTGTTCCATTGACTCTGAAGGGAAAAACAAGCTGTTATGGTTGATACATTGTATCAATTTGAACAATCTAGCAGCTTAACTAAGTAACTCAGCCTTTCCATATCCTGGGGTAAAAAGGCAAGCCCTTACCTCTTTAGGATGCTGTTTATTGTGTCAACTTGAGAAGTTCAAACGTTTAACTAAGTAACTAAGTTTAATTAAGTAATTCAGTAGGGGGTTGGGGTCCTCACTTTGTGAACATCCTCAGCTTATGGAAGAGGAGGGCATGGAGATGATGTGGGTGTGGACGGATAACTGATATACAAGATAAGGGAGGAAAAGAGGCTTGCTTTCCCCCTGTGCTCTTGCTGCTCTTACTGTCTTCTGCTGCCTTGAACTGGTGACCTTGTTCCATGTTCCCCTTGCCTTGGAGCCAGCTGATTATTAATTGAAGCA
Organism: Octodon degus; assembly: GCF_000260255.1. Lineage (NCBI taxonomy): Eukaryota > Metazoa > Chordata > Mammalia > Rodentia > Octodontidae > Octodon > Octodon degus. The sequence continues at coordinate 13,051,115 of NW_004524636.1, forward strand.
TCTGCCAACTGTAAGCCATTCCTTACTTAATTTTGGGTATTGGGTACTTTGCCTCAGCACCGAGAGAAACTAAGACAAGCACACAAAACCTGTCCAGCATGCAGCAAAGCTTCTAGTGAAATACTGAGGCCCTGCCTCAAAATTTAAAATTAAAAAAAGGGGGGTGGCTAGAAGTGTAGCTCAATGTGAAGGGCCTGGGCTTAACCCTTTGTACCAGAAAAAAAAAAAAAAAAGTCAGTCAAGGGCTAAATATTTGATTTCAGAGTTTTTACATTGTACTTCTGAATGATATTTAACTGTATTTATTGTGAAGACAACACCCAGTTTTACTTTGTGAAACAGAAAAAATCAGAGTACTTCTTAACATAAACAGATATATTATTCATAATTGCCTATCTTAATTGCTCTTACCTCAGAATAAATGTGTTAAAGATCTTTAAAATTCCACTCACATTCTCTCTCTCTCTCTCTCTCTCTCTCTCTCTCTCTCTCTCTCTCTCTCTCTTTGTATTTTAGGGAAGGGTCTACAGGGTGTTCAGGGTCTTACTACTAGATCAGACTTGTGATCCGCCTGTTTACGGTCTCCCAAGAGCTGAGATTACAGCAGGCAGGTACCATCATGCCCAGTCTCAATTGCCTTCTCATTGCACCCTGGGGCTGGGGCTGGGGCTGGGGCTGGCACAGCAGGCATGGGGATGGGACCCCTGACCCCTGCGCCTGCTTGCAGGTGCTTTAAACTGCTGAGCTATTTGGCTGGCCCTCACATTCTCTTTTTAGTATTTTTTGTTCACCACTTATTAGCTGTGTCTAACTGTGGGCAAGTTAATTAACCTCTGTGACTCAGTTTACCCCTCAGTTAAACAAAGGTAATAATACTGCCTATGTCATTAGGATTTTTTTTTTTTTTTTTGGTACTGGGGATTGAACTCAGGACCCTGTGCTTGCCAGGCTGACGCTTATTCTATTGAGCTGCCTCTCTAGCCCCTTCACTAGGCTTTTTGAGGAT
>NW_004524636.1:13059315-13060583 GCF_000260255.1 Octodon degus
GGTTAAAACTTTATGACATTATACTTAGTAGTGATATCTTGGAGAGGACCCAAAACTCATGGTCAGTAAAAGTAAAGGTTAATTGTACAACTTAATAAATAAAACTTCTGTGTGTGAAAAAAACACCACTGACAGTGAAAAGGCAACCCATGGAATGAGAGAAAATACACAAAAACTAGTAAGGAGTTAATGTATAGGATAAACAGAGAACTAACACAACTTGGGAAGAAAAAAAAATTGATTAAACTTAATCTGTATGGGACTTGAACTGACATTTTTCCAAAGAAGATATACAAATGGCCAAGAAGCCATGAAATTATCTCAGAATCGGTATTCACCAGGGAAATACAAATCAAAGTCAGAATACAGCTATGTTTTAGTTAAAATGAAGGCAGAGGTAACATTTTTTTTTGAGGTTGTTCAAGTACTGATATTTCTGTATCAGTATCTTTATATAGATTAGTATACAGAACAGCTATCAAGAGAAGTGAAAAAAGATCTTTCCCCCAAAATGGAAGTATTAAAACTAAGTTAAAATATGTAAAGTAGTTAGTATTCCACACAGCATAGAACCTGACAAATCAAAGTTTACATGTCCCAGTTGACCATGAGTGAAAACGCAAAGCAGTTTTTAAAACCAATAGAACGTCCAATTTGTAATTGGGGGAACACCTAGATCCTCAATTAAAGAAACACAAGTGAAGTGAAAGCTTTAAACTGGGACACACTGTTCACACCTATATTTCAAGTTTGCAAATGCATATATGTGAGCAGCAATACAAAGGTGAAGAATGCATAATCTGTGAAAAATTGAAAACATCCCTGCTACCAATACATTTCTGAATACAAAACTGACTGCCGTATTTGTTAACTTCTGTGTAGCTAAAGAAGTTCATTTTCAAAACAGATAAAATTCAGTCTTGAGATGTGAAAGGGTATGAATGACAGTCTCCCCCCCCCCGCCTTTTTTAAATTTCTTAGTAGTTTGGGATCCTTAAGCATGCACAGAGCTTTGAACAAGGGGGTCTGCTGAGGAACCGGGCATCACCGGGTGTCCAGTGAGGCCAGAGCTGGGAAGGCCTCCGGGTCGTCCCCATCCAGGGCAGAAGCACTTGACTTGTCGGTCCTGCTGGCGGTTCTGCCCCCCCGCCCCCCGTGTGCCCACGTCCACCTCGCCCTTCACTACCACCCTGTCCCTGGTGGCTGAGGTCTCCAAAGTTGATCTCCAGCTGAGATGTGATACTGTTTGCGAGCTTCTGGAAGTGATG
>NW_004524636.1:13060683-13065830 GCF_000260255.1 Octodon degus
AGGAATAGACTTAAGTCTTACAACTACCCAATTTGCTCTATTCACCAGTGAATTCAGATGTCCCGATCCTGGGAAACCTGTAGCCATCATTTGATTTTTTAAAACCTAGTTTTAAAATCTTGTAAGTAAAACTCTATAAATTAATTTGCTGCCAGAAAGTACTAAAAGCCATACAGTAATTTTAGAATATCTTAGGTTCTTGTTGCTCCCTGGGTGTGTATTTGACGCTGAATGTAAGTTAGTCCTCAAATTCCATTCTTATTCTTTTTTTTGGGGGGGGATGTCTTGATATATATATGTAGTTCAGGCCAACCTTGAACTCCCTGTGTAGCCCAGGCTGGCTTCAAATAGCAATGTCCCTTCTGCCTCACCTCCTTACTCTTGAACAAAATTTTATAACAAAAACATGACTAATGGCAAGGAGATTTTATAACTTCCTCACATAGTTTTTGGAAGCACAAAGTATGAAATAAGCCATAACAACTTTATGAAAGCACTGACTCACGCATTTCAGACATGGGTTAGGAATTAAAGCGGTCATAGCAAATAAAACCAAAGCACTTTCTGTTCATGTAGTGTTTCCCTTTGATGGTGAGAAAGAAGATACTAACCAGTAAACAAAGGATAAAGTTAGAATCAGTTATCAATAAATACAATGGAGACACTAAAGCAAGGAGATGTAAAGAGTGAAATACAGGGGAAATGAGTTGTCATCATTAATTTCTACTGGGAACCCAAGAAGAAGCCTTGCTGGAGAGGTGATTTTGTAGCTAAGGATTTAGGAACAAGAAAGAAACACTGGATAGCTGTGGAGGCAGAGCCTACTGGGCAGAAGGTGCAGCGTGGGAACAAACTTGTATGTTCAGGAAAGGAAATAAGGCCGAAGGGGTATGAACTCAAGAGAGAATTATATATGCAGAGAGAAGTCAGGGGTCAACAAAATAAAGACATAGTAAAGAATCAGTGTTTTGTTTAAAGCACAAGGGGAAGCCCCTTGAGGGTTTTAAATGACTTGTTTTGATTTCCATTTGAGAAAGAAAGGTCAAACTGGCCCACATGTGAGGAGCAGATCATACATCACTAAGAGTGTGAGCTCAAGAACAGTTTGGAGGCTCTTGCAGTCAACTAGGTGAGGATAATGTGACTCAGAGGAGTGCAGAAACAATGGAGATGAGCCTCACTGAGAGACTTAGGGCTTGCTTTGGAAATCTTACAGATAAGAATTGGAAGTGCACTAGACACAGGGGTTAGACAAGCCGAAGGGACGAAGATTCCATTTTCAGGGTGATGAAGAATGGAGGCAAGGGGGAATTTTGGAGGGAAACAAAGCCCCACCCCCATAGCTGTAATGTTTTCAAATTATGTGACTATACTGTATATGGAAAACAGAAAATAAGAACAGTGTGAGCAAGGCATGTTTGGTATGATTGGGAAGTGAGCACTTTTCTTTAGAAATGATGAACAGGTGAGAGAAGAACCAGAAGGTGAAGATTCTTTGCCTGACAGTGCCTTATTGCTTCTAGGCCTCAACAATCAAAATGTTTTTTCTTGCCCTTTCATGTGTCCTTTTATTTTACTGGCTCTCCCCCACCCTCCCATAGTCACTGCTCCTTGGCATTGTGCAATCCATTACATCCAAACAGTTCTCTGGAAAAAGATCAAATGTAAAACAAAAGCTTATTGAAGTCACTGAGGAGGACATTAGCTGTAGCACACTGTGGTGGAGTGCCAACTGGTGGTCCACTTGTTACACCCAGCTGAACTGAACTAGTGCAGTGCTGGGTGTGGGAGGCCCGCCTGAGGATTGTTGCAGGCAGCATAAGAGGCAGAACTGGAAAAGCTGTTGGGAAGCTGTTAGGGAGTTTCTGGTTCTCTTGAACTTATTCTGCTGAGTGACCTTGTCATGCTGGTTTTCCTAGTGAACTGGGCTGTTCTTGTTGGAGGAGGAGCTAGGGACTTGTTGTCACTGAGAATGGCTACGGTTCACTTTGGGAAAGCTCTGGTCCTCACTTTGAGCATTGCTTCCTGGCTCCAGAGGGGAAGATGGTGCACAGCTTTGTCATGTTGGCTTTTCTGCTAGGAACTCAGCTTTCCTCATAGCCGGAGGAGCTCAGGACCTCACTGTGCTGAGAATGGCTGTTGTACTTTCGGAGGAGCTCTGTTCCTTACTGTACCTTACCTTACCTTCCTGGCTCCAGTGCGGATCCCTCAGGCTACTGACATAAATCCTTCTTCCTGCTGGTACAGTTTCTAGCATCCACCACTGACCTTTGGGCCTTCCCAGCACAGATTCATGAAACAGGTCTGCTTGAGTCATTGTCATGGGCTCCGGGCTTCCAGTCGGACTTGTGGGTGGAACTGTTATGGGCTCTAGGTCTTCAGCTGGACTCAAACAGAACATTATTGCAGGATCCAGGCCCTCAGCCAGGTTCTTTGGCCTTTATTTATTTATTTATTTATTTATTTTTTGCGGAACCAGGGATTGAACTCAGGCCCTTGTGCTTCCTTGGTCTTTAGTGTGTGGACAGATTTCCTACACTGTTTTATATATGGATCTTTGGGTGACTACTATAAATAAATTTATAAAACATGTGTCCTGTATTGTATTGTTTGCTTTGCTAGATTTCTCAGTATATAGCCCAAAGAATGACCTCATCAGTATCATGCAGCAATCCATGAGAAATTCAGATTCTTGGCTGTATCTCAGGTCTACAGAATTGGAAACTCTGTGAGCAAAGGCCAGAAAGGTTTGGGTGTTTTGCTTGTTTGTATTTGTTCATTTGATAAAGGGTCTCACTGTGTAGCCCAGGAAGGCTCTACACTCATAGTAGTTCCCCCTACCTCAGCATCCCAGTGCTGGCTTTTACAAGCGTGGCCCTCCATGCCCGGCTGAATCATGTTTTGGCAAGTCTCCCAGATGAGTCTGCTGCAAGTGAAAGCTCGGCAGCCTGTGCTCTAGTAACGTGGAAGAAGGTAGTCAGCAAACGCAAGTGGAATCAAAGTATACAAATAAAATAATATAAAAAACTGTAGCAGTCAGCAGACAGTAAGGATGTGTGCACACATCACAAAGACTCACAGAGGAGCAGATGTTGTTTGACTTATGGTTTTCAATCAGGAATTTAAAGCATATCAGGTTGCTAGCTCTCTAGATCTTAAAAAATGTATACAGCATATGTTTGAAAAAGCAGGGAACTGGCAACTTTGAGTTTTAAAATCTCACTATTTTACTAGATTTTCTCCTTTAAAGAAAGGGTTTATTTATGAGATGCCTAAATAGAAGCAAAAGTGCTTTTAATAATCATTGCAGTGTTTTTTATTTTTGTAGCCAAAATTAAGCATAGAAGACAATTTCAGGATGCATTTTCCTAATATGTCTAAGTTTTTTAAAGACAGAGTGTGTTAAATGCATTAACTATTCCTGCGTTAAAAGAATAGCTACCCTTTGTGGAGAAGAAACAACTCATTCATCATTAAAATGGTTGTTCCTCTTGGCAAACTTATTGATGATTATTTTATTGTGTGTTTGCACATTTACCTTCTTATGCCTCCAGATAGCAATAGCAAATAGGCATCTGTGGATAACTTAAATGCAACAATTGGTCAAGTAGAAAGGAAAAAGGGAAACATAAAATAGATGAACGATAATAATACACACTCACATTAAATCTCTATTAATTCCTAAATGTATTGCATTATAAGGGAAACTTTCTATAAATTCAAACAATGTAAAATAATGACTTATATTAGAGTTAGCATTTGCATTTATAAGTAAGTAGCAGGAATTATACAGTTAAACAAATAACTACATTAAGCATCCATGATATAGGGGATCAGTGGATAATTGAAGCCACAGAAATTTGTTTCTTAAATTACTTTCAGCGCCTCTTTCTTAAACTTTATTAGAGATGCTGATAGCTTCTGTTTATTCCCTGATGCAAGTATTGCTAAATGATGACATTATTTCATTCATATTCCGTTTCACACTACTAGTCCTCTTCTGGGTATCTTCCTGAAGTTAAAGTCATCACGTTACAGCAATACATGAGTGCTCATGTTTATAGCAGAAGAACTCATAATAGCTAAATTTTTGCAGCAGCAAAACAGATGAATGGATAAAGAAAATGTGATATTTACAGACAATGGAGTACTACTCTACCATAAAAAAGATAAACTTGAGTCATGTGTAGCAAAGTGGATGCATCTTGGGGCCATAATGTTAAACAAAATAAATTGGATGCCCAAACTTAGTTATTGCAGTTTCTCTTATATGAGCAACCCAAAATATAAAGAATAAAACAAAAGACAGATAGTAGAGAGATAGATCTGTCTCCAAGGGGAAGCGGGGCTCAAGTGATGGAAGGGAGAGAGGAGAGAAAGGGGATAGTAAAAGAAATTAGGCTCTGTTTTATATAAGTACCAATTCCATGCAAGGAATGTAAACATCATGTGCTACAGACACCTACTAAAAGAAAATATTTGTTAAGCACTTAGTAAATTTCAGAGGCTAACCAAGAGATATCTATAAGATTTACAAACAAAAAAGTGAAGAGCCTCGGCTCAAAGGACTCAGTTTCCAGTGGAAGAATCAGATAATGAACATTATCTAGGTACTTAATTACACATGGTGATGGAACATGAGGACCCAATCAGGGAATGGATTTTGAAAGTGAAGGAATGTTCTAGATTATCTAAAAAAAAACCCCAAAAAACCTTAAGAAAGAAACATATGAATAAATGTGTGAATAAATGTGTTGAGGAGAATAAGCCATGTGATTGCAAGAGCATCCCAGGCAGCTGGGAGGACAAGCACAAGGGCTGGGAAGGTGGGGTATACTTGGGTATTCCCCAGGAAATTGAGATGAAGGTGAGTTGGGTGGTCCGAGGTCAGATAAAAGACAGATATCAGGCCATCTGAAGCCCCATGAAGCTTGATAAAGAATGCGGATTTTGATTACATAGAGTGGAATATCTGCTATAAGGCAAATATACTGCAGGAGGGGAAACGTATATGCCAGAGATCAGGAAATGCCACCTCAGAGTCCAATTGGGTAATGCTATGGCCAGCCATGGTGTAATTAAAAGTGACTGGATTCATTTTATTTATCTTTTTAATGTATTTAGTACATGGTCTATAGGGTCTCACT
>NW_004524636.1:13071583-13073313 GCF_000260255.1 Octodon degus
TATGTTTTCAAAATTGCGGTGGAGGATTGTGTAGTAGGTGGCTTGTGTGTGTGTGTGTGTGTGTGTGTGTGTGTGTTGTTATAAATCCAAAAAGAGAAAGACTAGGAAAAGAAAATTCTATCTAGGTAATTCTTTTTTTTCCATACTGGGGATCAAATTCAGGAGCTTGCACTTGCCAGGCAGGTGTACTTACGCTGCTGAGCTATCTTCCTGGCCTACCTACATAATTCTTAAAAATGATAATGTAGATGGTAATGATTATGAAAGACAACCAGAATTGTAGAATTTCCCTATCTGCAATGAAGGTAAAGATGAGGAGAGAATATCGGTATTGTCAGTCAAATGGTCTGCACAGCATTGCCAGGAAGTCATGAAGCACTATGGCAGGTTCTGTGAGCCCAGAGTTCTTTGTTCTGGCTATGGTATAGCTTATATATTATATATCTAGGAACTTTGCCTTAGAGCCACGTTTTGCCTTTAGTCTTTTCACTTTTGCAGTCTATGCTTTTGTGCTAAAGAAGTTTTTAAAATGCAGAAACTGCAAAGAGGGATGGGATGCACAGTCTGGCTATCTTTACTCCCCATATTGACTCTGTAGGCCTCACGAGCCATTTCTGGGTTTGAGCAGCACCCTGATCTCAAGCAGTACTGGGATTCCAAAGGGGGACAAGTGTTAGCAGGCATATCACAGTACCAAGCGCCCACAGAGAAAGCACGATGGCCATGATGAAATTGAGATTGATGTCTCTGCAATCCCCATCTGCCCAAGTGCAAGCTGAGATTTAGGGGAAGCACCCTTCTACTGAGAGTAATCCCACTGCTAATTATGGTGTGTAGCACTTACTTATAGTGAAGTGAGAAAAGCTAAATTTGGCCGGGCTTAGTAAATGTTGAAACGTACAGAGATGTTTTTAATTTATGTAACTTTCCTCCCACATTTTACTACTTCAATTAGGTTAAGATTTATTCATTAATTCCATAAACATTTACTGGGTGCTGCTACGTGCCAGGCAGTATAACAGCAGTAAACACAGAAATTCTTGCACTTACGGAAATTATATTCCAGTGGATTAGTCAGCAATGACATAAAATACAGCATGCGCGACATGGTGATAGTTCTGAGAGAAAAACAACAGCAGGGAGGGGCCAAGAAGGTGTTGTGATGGAGTTAGCAACTTTAGGAGAATTGATTGCAAAATTAGTGAGTGTCCAGAGAAGGGCCCTCTGTTGGGAAAAGACTTGAATGGATATTCAGGCACTACACACAGGGAGAACAAAAAGGAGGGTACAAGTCCAATGTGCCTTCTAGGTGATAGATAAAACTGGGGCCAACCCCGTGAGCCCAGTAAGCAAGCCACTGTGATGACTGGTTTTACTTTGAACAAGATGGGAATCTACTAAAGCGTTCAAACTTTAAGAGTAAGTTACAACAAATTGTATTTACAGGATTCCATTGGCTGCTGGTTGAGAACAGACTGAAAATTTGAATCCCCTCCTTCCAAGATGTCAGTCGACATCATGAATTTTTAATAAAGTTTAATAAGCATTGTGACCCTATACACCAAACTTGTCTCTGCACTTTTTATCTTAGTATTTATAACCTCTGGTAAACTGGAAGGCAGAGGTCTGAAAACAGCCGTACCCTCTTACAGTAGACTGAGAAAATTGTTTACTGAATGATTAAAGGAATAATATTGAGAATTTTTTTTAAAAAAGAATACAAATAATTG
>NW_004524636.1:13074013-13075669 GCF_000260255.1 Octodon degus
TCACACAGTGCTTGAAATGTTAACTTCTGTGTTTAGGAAGGAAGTCTTTGAAGAGATAGCTCGGCGGTATAAGCGCCTGCCTGGCAAACACTGAGTTTGATCCCCAGTACAAAAAATAAAAAAATAAAAAATAAAAGGAAAGAAACATTTGAGACCCTGGTGTGACAAGGCAATACACCATGCTGTGCCAGTTTTACTACAGTATTAGTACTGGTGATTTTCAATTACTATACACTGATGCATTATAAATATGTTCTTAAAGGTTTTGTGAAGTAAAATAAGTGTATGTAGCTATTTTATGCATATATATCTTAGAGATCAAGAATTTGGCCCAGAATAAATATAGGGCAGTCAAAATTTTGTATTTCCAGAAAAACTATGAAATTTTACTTTAAAAGTAGGTAGTAAATTTTCTGTTATTGCTAACATTGTATTTATCAATTTAACATGTTTCATTCTTTCTTTCACTGATGAACTTTATTTCTAATTTTCCCCCAGTAGAAACCATTCAAAAAGTAAATATCTTTTATTTAGGTATTTTTTGACTGTCCTGTAATATAATAATAATTATTATAATATAATTTTGTAAGTTGAGATTTATTTTTGCAGTCTCGGGAGCGGAGTCGGGACCTTGAGCTTGCCAGGCAGGTGCTAACACTGCTGAGCTGTATCTCCAGCCAAGTTTTGTACAATTTCGTCCCAGGTTGCAGCCCTCCATCAAATAAGACAAATAGCTTGCAAATTCTAAATTAAAATTCAGTAATTTCATGGTTACGAATGCATTAATGTATCACATAAAATTGTTTCAAAAATTAGACATGGTTGGTATAATTATGTATATTAGGATTGCTCTATAGGTTCAGTAAGGAAATAAATTGTACTAAAATAAAATATTATTAAAATGGAACTTTGTCTCAAGTTTGCGGTGAAATCTTTTGGGGACCAACATTACTTATAATTGGAAGCAAGACAGCATTAGGATCCATTACATAGTATTTGAGTCAAAAATGACCTAACTTCTAGTATTGAGTATGTTCCTATTTGTTTAGTTTGTTATGATAGTGAAATGAGATCTTACTATGTACATATTAGTGCTTAATAAATATTAGCTATGAAGTAATAATACTCCCTACTTCTTTAAAGGATTTAAGATACCTTCAAGATAAGTTACATGTACATTAATAATGTAAAGGGACTATAGCATATAAAGCCTTATTAGAGACTATGTTATTAGAATTTATTAATGATTTGCCTATAACATAACTTTTGTCTCAATTAGAGCTTTATCTTCAAAACAAATTAGTCTAATTATATTTGTATATTACAAATCATACACTGTGACTGATATACTTACAGTAAATGTCTAGTGATTTTTAAACTCCATTATCACAACTAGAAGAAATAAACTGGGAAAACAACATAATTTGGTAGATTCCCATTATTGTTTCCCCAAGGCACACAGAGTGAAATTAGAGCTCCTATGTACAGAATGTAGAGACACAGAATAAAAATACTGTACAAAGTGTCATGTGTATTTAAGTGAGAGGAGAAAATTATGGAGATTAAATGGAATAAAGTTATACACTGGACCAGAAAATCAAGCTGTCAGTGGTCAGAGAGTAACATGAAAATTACAGGGCTGAAAGCAGTTATCAT
>NW_004524636.1:13077064-13081022 GCF_000260255.1 Octodon degus
CCTTTCCCTATAAGCCCTTTCCCTTGGTTATTCTTCCTACACCTAACTTTGGCTAGCATTTTAAAAATAAATGTAATCATTTCAAGGAAGAATAATAATATGCAATACACAGTCCACAATATACTGACAGTTATAATATCTCAACAGCCTTCTTTCTGGCCCAGGCGCCTTTTTTCCCTTTCCCCTCTACTGGAAGGAAGTGTGATCTTACTTTCCACCACCAGGGGGCAATTCTCAACACCTTGTTCTCAGGTATCAAGAAGGGGCAAGAATGGCAAATTCTAATTTTACCTTTCACCTAAGGCCTCCATTTGGAGGGACATTGCTCTTCTCTTCCTCAGACCTCTCTTCATCGTACAATAACTGTAATATCTATATTGCCAGAGCTAAGAGTCTGCAAGTAGGCGCAGGGGCCGGGGGTTTGATTCACGGGCCTGCTATGCCAGCTGCGCCCCAAGGGCGCGCTGAGATGGCAATTGAAACTGCGCATAGTGGCATGCGCCTGTAATCCCAGCTCTTGGGAGGCTGTAGACAGGGACCAAAAACACCCTGTAGACTCTTCCCTAAAATACAAAAAAAAAAAAAAAAAAATCCATATCTGTATCTCTATCTATCTATCTATCTATCTAGAGTAGTACATATAGAAGGGAGCTATTCCGGTTCTCTAGGGAAGGAAGTGATTTATAATCATTATTTCTCTATCACTAAGGCTAGTAGTCTTGGATATAATCAAGGTCCATAATTATGAATATAAAAGAAATTGAGATTTAAAAAAAGAAATTGAGATTTTCAATAACAGGACTGTAACAAATGATGAAAATATTAGTGTACTATAGTAATTTAATCTAGCAATAGATACAGTTTGATATATTACTGTATACAAATATATAATATTAGGCTATTTAGTTACATAAATTTGTAGAATAGACTAGTCTAGGTTTGAAATATTCAGTCTCAGTATCTGGAAAAGATGAATATTTTACAGCCTCTTTTCTCTCCTCCTTTTCAACTGCCTTCTTCAAATAGTAAGATGGCAAAATTTCTGCAAAAACTGAAGTTATTGGAAAGACAAGAATAAAGTGAAAAGTCCTTTTATTTATTTTAATTTTTATGAATTTTAAATGAACAGAGAAGGCTGAAATACACAATGCTGATAAGAATTTTCCTCCCAGAAGCCTTTTTATCTCCTGTAGATGTAATAGAGAGCTTAACAGAAAACTTTGAAGAGAGTTGGGTAGTTTATATAATGTCCTTGGCCTAGTGCCTAGCATCTAGAACGTGCTTAGTAAATGTTATCTTTCTTAATTCTTGATTAGATGAGGAATAATTTGGGAAGTATGCAAACTACAACTGGGAAAATTTTTGCTGATGTTAAATAGTGGGGTTTTTTGGGGGGATATTTCTTTGTACCAGTAGCCTTTTCTACATTCAGTCAGTGAGTCACTCATTTTTTTTTTTAATATGATGTGGTAGAAAGAAAGGAATATGTTTTTTCTTGGCTGTAAGAAGGGAGTGAGGGCCTTGCTGGTTAGCTCAGTTATTTAAGGGCCTGCAAGGGCAAACCCAGTCAGGCTTGAGGGGTTGCAGTTTGATCCCCTGATCCACATGACACACCACACCTGCACTTAAGGCAGCCTGTGCCAACAACAACAACAACAACAAATAAAAATCCTTTTCAACTTTAAGGTCCGGCCAAATAGCTCAGTAGAATAAAGTACCTGCAAGCAGGCTCAGGGGCCAGGGTTTGATCTGCAGGCTTGCCATGCTGGCCCTGCCCCTGGGGTACGCTGAGACGGCAATTGAGACTGGGCATGGTGGCACGTGCCTGTGACCCCAGCTCTTGGAAGGCTGTGAACAGGTGGGTTATGATGAGTCTGATCTAGTAGTGAGACCTTGAATACCCTGTAGACCCTTCCCTAAAATACAAAAAAAAAAAAAAAAGGAGAGAAAGGAACTACAGCCTATACAATAGAATGGATGCAGAATGTTTGATATATGGCATCAAGGTGACAGCAAAGCTTAATGAGACCTCAGTCTCAAAATGATAAAGCACTGGAGGAGGAGTGGGGAGAAAGGAAAGAGAAGTTTATACCACAATAGCCTAAACTAGAAATTAAGAAGAAACTAAATTCCATTGTTAAAAACTTAAGAAAGCTATCTTTCTTGCACACTTGACTTCGTATGCTAAAATTTATGATAGCTATACTGGGTATACAGGTTCGAAGGCTTTGTTAATGATGTGTGTAAAATGTGATTTGTCCTCTCATCAGGACTGAAGTGGCTGCAATATGGTGAAATAGGCAGCAGGATGGCCTGTATATATTCACATCACTTCTGAGTCACACTGTCCCTAAACTACACCATGCTCCTCTCAATCAATTTCTCCTTTTTCATTTCCTGTCACTGTCAAAAGGATCCTCCACCCGCCACCCCAATTTAAAGTCTTGGATGGCCAAGCAAAACTTGGCTTTGTTTTTCTTTGAAAATTGGATGGCTGTGGTTGAGGAGAGGGAGAAACTGTTCTGAGAACTAAAGGAGATCATGGATATAAAGTGCCTGACATGGGCTGAGCACTTGGTTTCTTTTAATTTCTCGACTGACAATTTAACCCTCTCAATCATCTGACCTCATTTTCTTTACCACTGTATTTCCCACTGCACCCAGCCCTTACTGAAGTGCTGATGGTTCCTACTTCACATGTACACTCTTCTCTACCACTGCTCGCTGTCCTTCATTTGTGTAATTCTTCTAATTTGAAATGCTTTCCCTTCCTTTCCTTAATTTCAAATGTTATTTAGCCCTGCAGGATGTGCTTATCCTATTTCAACATTGGGGCTTGCAGCTCACCGCAGTTCTTGCCTTACAACAAATTCTTAATCTATATTTGTGAAGCTACAGAAATAATGAATTTTCATGTTTGTAGGTCTCCTAAGGGGATCTAGCCAACTGAGTACCTCTGTGGCATCACTCTAAGATTTGGGCTGTGTATCATGTAGAGTAGCATGAGACCTAAGTGTGTCTAATTTTATCCTATGCACTATCAGATCCATAGGGCAGTACCCAATTCTATCTCTTTAAATAAAAATGAAAAGAGCCAGGGAGATGGCTCAGTAGAATAAGCGCTTCCCTGGCAAGCGCAAGGGCCTGAGTTCAACCCCCGGTTCTGCCTAAAAAATTAAATAAATAAATAAATAAATAAATAAATAAATAAATAAAGGAAGACACCCTGCACAGTGTCTCAATTAAACTTTCTACTTTATAAAATACTTTATTTATAGCATAGCATAATTCTTATTTCTCTTGGATCTGAAATTCAACAAAATTGCCTTTTAAGTTAGTCCTGAAAACTTAGAACCAATCAGTCAGCTTCAGAATCACTAAATTATGTAATTACAAAGGCAAATTTTTAAAAACATAATTATAGTCTTTTTCTTCTTCAAAAAATGTTTTTGATGTTGCTATGCTTTTTTACTGCAGCAGTAACAAATTAAGTTGTTCTATCCATGAAGTCATATTAGTAATAAGCTACTAATTTCTTAAAAAATAAAGATGACATGTGAATACAACATCATCATTCTTTTGGAATTTTTTCCCCTTCCTTGCTACACTAATGGACTTTTTATGTACACTGCTTCAACAATAGTGCCTGACAAAATTGGAAATGGACTTAGTGAGTTTAGGATGGTTTTATGTTTGTATTTATTTATATGTGTGTGACTAATTGTTTGAACTAAACTAATTGTTGGAACTAAAACTATTGACTTTTGGCAATCTCATGCAGATAATTTGCCTAGGGTGTTACAAGAACTAGTTTCAAATCAGGTTTAGAACTTTGGAGCTTCTAATAATGAATGTCCTTTCATTATCTATGTGTCTCTCTTTAAGAGTAAAGAGATGTGGATTATATTAGAAGAACTGGGTAACAGGACTCAGAACTCTTAAATTCTGTTTTTAGTTC
>NW_004524636.1:13082252-13089826 GCF_000260255.1 Octodon degus
ACACAAACATTCACTTAGTTTTTGTCTTTTTGAAATTTATTTTTGGAATTCTAATACAAATTATTTTCTAGGTGAATTTTAGAATTAAATTCAATTAAAATTTATTCATATTTTGGCTAATATTGTGTAAAATTTGTATGCTAGTTTACAAAGATTTTTTAATTTAGTTTTTAAATTTTTTAATAGATTGCAAATTGAAAATGAATTATTTACAAACATAACTGAATATGACAATAAAAACTGTCCAAAATAAAAATGAAGAATTTACAGATCAGTCATAATAGTTCACTGTGTCAAAACCAAGAAACATATTCATATAATCAGAATTCTCAAAGTAGAAAGGTGTAGGCAATAACTATTTAAAAATTTAAAATTTCTGAATTTAGTTCAACTTATACCACATTTCCAAGAAAAATGAACCTTTTGCAAAGACATTTAAAGTGTGTAAAAAACTAGATTAATTAAAGGACTGAAAGAAAAGATCTGTCCTCTTTGAATTGTTTACAAAGATTTGTAATATTTCTACTGAGATTCATTCAGTTGTCGACTCTTAATTTCTTCAGATTTTCTGCTTAGTCCTCTTTAGAAAAATAATTTCATTTTCTCATCATACATGTATTCTACTACCTTTATTAAATTTATTCTGAGGTATTGGCTTTGACTTTTTTTCTTTTTTTCTTTTTGTGGCATCAGGGATCAAACTCAGGACCTTGTACTTGCCAGGTAAGCACTTATTCCACTGAGCTATCTCTCCAGCCTATTATTAGGTATTTTATGTTATCTGTTGTTACTGTGAAAAGATTTCTTAAATATGAATATTTGTCTGAGAGTGGTGGTACACACCTATAATCTCAGCCTTCATGAGGCTGAAGCAGGAGGATCGTCATGAGTTTTGAGGCCAGACTGGGTTACTTAAGCAAGTTCAAGGCCAGCCTATATTATATAGCGGAAGACCCTGTCTCAACAAACAAACAACAAAAGAAAAGAGAAGAAAAGGAAAAAGGAAGTTCCTGTAACTGATACAATGTTAAAGTTAAAATGAACATTTGTTTAGATTTATTGTAAGTCCTGAAGGATTTTCATTTACTGTTGAATTTTGGTCCTCTTCTTCTACTGAGCTATCTCCCCGGCCCCTGCAATAAGCTTTTTGAACCCATTCCTGTCTGAAAATGTCTTATTTTGTCATTAAACTTGTATGACACTTTGTTAGATTATAGAATTCTAAGTGTAAAATCACCTTCTCCCTTGTACCTAGAAAATATTTCTTCAGTGTCTCTCCCCCAACCCTCTTTGGAGAGAGGGTCTCCCTTCTTACTATAGGCTGGCTTTGAATTTTCTATGTATCCCATGCTGGCTTGAACTCACTGCTATTCTACTGTCTTTGCCTCTCAAATCCTGGGATTACAGGTGTGCACCACCACTCCCAGATTTCCATGTCTTCTTAAAGTCAGTGTTGCTTAATAAATTTCAAGTGAACATGTTGCTTTTGTGTTTGTAAATAATGTTTATGTTTAGAAGCTTCTAGAATTTTTTAGTCCGTGAAATACTGAATCTTGATACTGCTTTCTAGGAGTGTGTCTTTTTTCAATCTTTTTGCTTGGCATTCAACGGGACTTTAAAAATTTGAGTCTCCTTTTCAGACCTGAGAATTTTGATTGGACTTTTTTATTTCACATTTCAGTTCTATCTATTCTTTCAGAAAATACTATTATATGGATATTATAAATTTTGGATGGATCTGCTATATCCCTTGACCTATGTTTTATACTTATTTCCCTGTTCCTTTGTACTGTGATCTGAGAAAATTACTTGGTTTGATCTTTGAGCCTCCAAGTTCCTGTTCAGATATGTCAATGTTGCCATTCAGTCTTGAAACTTCTATTTTCATTATGTATTTTCCCCAAATAGCTCATCTTTTCTCTTTAAGGACTGCTCTTGCTTAATGGATACAAAAGCTGCTCTAAACATGTAGTATATAATCATTTTATGTTTTAAATCTTCAACCATGTTCCCTATTTATTTTGTTTCCTCAGGTGTTTTTTTTGTGTGTATGTGTGGGCGTGTGCATGTGCACACATGTGCGTGTGTGTGTGTGTGAGTGTGTGTGTGTGTGTGTGTGTGTGTGTGTGTGTAGGCTGGTGCTTTTCTTCTATGGTACTAGCTTTCCTCAAATACAGTGGTCCCTCCCTTGTAATGGAGGTTATGTTCCAGACACGCCTGTGATAAGTGAAAATCAGCAAAGTAGCGATGTTATATTTTAGTATATATACATTTTAAGGCTTTATGTACCCCGCACTCTTACAAACCTTTACCATACCTTTAAAAGCACTTCTAATGTACTTAACCATTTTCTAAACTCAAAAACCTACATATTTTTAATGTGTGGTACTGCAAAAATCCCACAATGCAGCAAAAAAAAATCCACGACAAATAATTTAGATTAATATTTTTTGTAAACCCACAAAACAGTGAGTCAGCAAAAGTTGAACTGAAAAATAGCGAGGGACTACTATACTAGGTGATTTTTCATTGTACTCAGGCTTGAATTTCCCACATTAAGCTGGGAACACAATGACTAACTATATCAGCTTTCTACCAGTGATCTGTGGGTATTGCAGGATGTGAAATACAGGTGTAAGAGGAGTCAGACTCCAGGGAATGGGATTTTTGAATGTCACTAGCTATCTCAGCAACAATCTGTACACCCAAATATCTACTCCAAATTTTCCCACTTATCAGTGCTTTCTCACCTTTGTGTTTAGCCATTCCTCTATATCTGTGGGGGATTGGTTCTAGGTCCTCCCCCCCTTGTGGATACAGAACTCTGAGGATCTTTACATCTCTTACATAAAGGTGTATATAATATGTACCACTGATGCACATCCTCCCATGTACATTGAATCATCTCTGGTTAACATAATACCCAATACAATGTAAATGCCATGTAAATAATGGTCATATCATACTGTTTAGGGAATAACTGACAATGGAAAATTTCTATGTATGTTCAATATAAATGTGATTAAAATATTTTTTTTTTACCTGCAATGAATGCATAGACATGGAACCTGCAGATATGGAGATATGGTTATACTTAGTCATTTTTTACTATAATCTACAAATTTTATCTGAGCATCTCCTACAACGAAACAATCTTTCCATGGAGAAAGCATGAATCTATTATGGCCAGGTGCCTATAGCACTTGCAATGCCAGGCCACCTTGGATCTAGCTCTAGACTTAGATGCCTGGGAATACTCAGGCAAGGTAAATCCAGGGTGCAAATCTCCAAGAGGGCTGACCTATGTCCACAGCTTTTCCTTTTTTCTTCTCCCTGATCTACTGTGTGTCAAGTCTGGCAGATTCCTGAATTTGGCAAAGGGTGGACTTACTTCTTGCTTACTCTTAAACATTTTATAATCTTAAAATGAAAAGGTCTTTTATTTGTGTCCTCATCTTTGACAGGTCTTGAAATTAGATTTTATCTTCATTAGCTTGTGAGACCATTGGAACCAAAACTTATCCTTGTCTGTTTGGAGCAGGAGTGCTTTGGTGTTCACGTGTGGGGCTAGGATCAGCAGGGGGCCAGTCTGCGGCATATTCAGGTATTCTGTGCTTACTTCCCAGATCTTAACTTTTCCTTACGGTGTTATCTGGTAGTTCTTTAATGTCTTCTCTGCTGTGATGGATTTAAAAGTTTGTTATTGGATATAGTAGTAGAGTTGCTTATAATCTCACCTGCTTCAGAGAAGGATAGGAGGATCTTTGAGCCAAGGATGTTCAAGACCAGCCTGGGCAATACAGCAAGACTCCATTGTAAAACCAGCCAGACCAGACCAGACCAGACCGAACCAGAATAGAACAGACCATACCAGACTTGACTATTGTTATTTTGTGTCTCTTTTGTTTTCACTGGAAAGATTGTCCAGATAACTTAGTAATTTAGAAATTTATTATTAGAAATGGAAGTCCTGCCCTATCCTCTGCATGTGATGGTTAATGTCAGTGGTGTGGGGGACTAAGGCAAGGATCTGCTAGGCAGCTCCTACTGTTGATTCAATTCTCTTCCTCTTCAGCATCAATACTCCTTCACTTTTTCACCTAAAGCCACAAGTACATATTTTCTAGAAGTTTTGTTTTATATAATCTTGCCTCTTTCTTTCTTTCTTTCTTCTCTTTCTTTCTTTCTTTCTTTCTTTCTTTCTTTCTTTCTTTCTTTCTTTCTTTCTTTCTTTTTCTTTTTTTTGGGGTACTGGAGATTGAATTTAGGACCCTGCACTTGCCAGCCAAAGGCTTATTCTACTGAGCTATCTCCCCGGCCCCAAATTTTCTTTCAATCCAATTCCATCTTTTATTTTGTCTTTAAGTATTCATAATGATTTACTTTTCATCAAGGGCACTCCTACTTTTTTCTAGAGCTGATGAATTTTTAAAGCTATCTTTAGAGGAAAGCTGCAGTATGTGCACTCTTTTATCCAATCTGGAAATGTTATCTTCCAACTCAGCATACTGTAAATTGTAATCTTGGTTCCAAGACTATGGGGAGGCTTCACTG
The DNA here is from genome assembly GCF_000260255.1 of Octodon degus. Lineage (NCBI taxonomy): Eukaryota > Metazoa > Chordata > Mammalia > Rodentia > Octodontidae > Octodon > Octodon degus. The sequence continues at coordinate 13,086,807 of NW_004524636.1, forward strand.
AATCTTAATCTAAGTTCTCTTGCCTACCATCCATTTCTCATTGGCTGATAAACTGTGTAACTAAGACTAGATAACTAGAGTAAACAAATATAAGACTTCACAAAAAATAAGACATCAATTTAATGGATAAAGTCCTGCTGTTGAAACTTATTGTGATTGTGGTACTGCCAAAACAACTGGATGCAAAACAATCACCTGGTTACTTGTTGTGTATGAAGAATATTATATTTTTTTAAATGGGTGAATTTTTGTTTCTTATTTAGATTTTTGGTAATACATAGAAACAGTCTGAGGCAACTAAATGTTATAGTGAGATAGAAACCCAGAGTAATCTGTTATAGTTTGGGGAATAATTTAATACAGGACACATAATTACTAGGATTATTTTATGATAGTCATGCAAAGAGTTTAGTACAAAAGAGCTCAGGAAATATGACCACACAGTAAAGATCCAAAGAATCCAGCTGAAGGCCTGGATCTCATGGCAGTGTCTTGGATGAGTCCAGATGAAGGCCTAGAGCTCCTAACAATCCTCCCACTAGTCCAACTGGAGGCCAAGATCCCACAACAATATCTCATGCAGGTCTGTCTCATAGACCTGTGCTGGGAAGGCACACAGGTCAGAGGTGGGAGCTGGAAAATCTGTGCCAGTTCCAGAGATGAAGGATCTGTGCCAGCAGGCTGAGGGATCTGAACTGAATCCAGGAAGTAACACTCAAAGTAAGAGCCAGAGCTCCCTCGAAGAGTATCACAGCCATCTTCAGCAACAGTGAGGTCCTAAGCTCCTCTGACAAGAACAGCCATGTTCATATCAGGAAAGCCAGCATGATAAGCTCCTCCAGGAGAACCAAAACCCACCTAATAACACCTCCCTAGTTCTCATTTTTATGTTGTTGGCATCAATCCTCAGGTGGGCCCCATACACCTAGCACCATGCTAGTTCAGTTCAGCTGGGTGTTACAAGTTGACCATCAATTGTCAATCTACCTCATAGTACTCTGGAGAATATAGACTTAGAATAACAAACTTAGACTTAGGTAATGTAGGCTCAAAAAGCTTGATTCCCCTTAGAGGATAAGAGTCTTACTAAACAATAGATTTTAAGATAACCTACCCATTTAGAGTAATAAATATGTTGCCATGATGTACACCATGGTTTTAGGAATATATTTTACAATTTTCAGTATTATGTGGATGTAAATTATTATTGAATTTCACAAGTGCTTTTGGGAATGACAAAATATCCAGTTCTACAGTGAATTATGGAAGATACAAAAGACAGGCAAAACATAATATATGCATGCAGGTCATTAGCATTCTGGCAAGGGAGTTAAGAAATAGCTCAACCGAGAGGCTGTGACACTTAGAAAACAAAACCACAATGTGCCATGAGGAAGGAGTTGGGAAAATTTTGCTGTGGTAGTTTTTGTTGTCATTTTTGTAAGTAGAACTTGAGATAGGCTTAAGAGATGAACATGATATGTTGTGGCTCATGTATAGATATCCTCCCAAAGCTTCATTTGGTCATTGGTGGGGCTTTCAGGAGTGGCTAGACCTGCAGTGTGTGATGCTGGAGGGTGTGTGATTACAAAATTATCCCACTGATGAGTCTGGCATAGTTATGGATGAGAATAACAGGCAGCCCCCCCCACTTGGTATGAGTGCTACTTGCCCTAAGGGCATGTAGCTTAGCTAAAATAAAATGGACAGAAAGAGGGCCAGCTTATCACTTGCTAGCTGCTTGCTGCTTTTACTGTCTCCTGCCTGCCACAATCTGTCTCTCCTCTGAGATGACCTTTGCCATGCCATCCTGCCTGGGAGCCAGCCAATTATGTACTGAGACCTCTACAAATTGTGAGCTAAATCAGGGTTTCCTCCTTTCAGATTGGGTGCTGACTGTTTTTTCTTAGCCAAAATACCTAAGACGGGATGCTGTGCTGCAGATTTAGGGTGATGATGGGGAAGAAGAGAAGATGACAGTGCATTGCTGCAGAATAGATTGAGGAAGTAAGAGAGTTAAACAGGTATAATGAATAGCTAACAGTCTGAATTGGTTGAAATAAAATAATTGTGTAGTAGAAATATAAAAGGAAGGATGGTGAAATCTAAGAACACTGATTTTTGACTACTGGACAAAACGTTAGTATTGCATTTTGTATAAAAATAGGTGTTTAAACACAGATTAATCATTATTCTGTTTGGAGTATAGGAATATTGTTTTGGCAGTTGTGTATTGTAGGTAAGAAAGAAGAGCTATAAGTACAATAGTGTAGAAATTGTACTAAAATGAAATTTTACATTGAGGCAGTAAAATATATATAGATGGGAAAAGTACTGAGGGTGTAGAATTGACAGGATTTGGTGAAGGGGAAAATGAATAAATATAAAGGTTTAGGGGATTATGGTTCCATACATGGATTTATAGAATTACCCAGGGAAAGTCATTTTTTCATTTGGGTCTCACACTTATATCTGTAAAAATGTTGAAATAGACAATATTTAGGACATTGTAACTGGTAGTCACTTGTGAGCTAGGTGGCCAGGGAGGGATAGTCAATGCCATAACAAGATTTAAAATGTAAAAAAATAACTAAATTTGAGAATAAATGAGTTTAAAACATTTTCAAACATTGTTTGTGACTATATTGTGGCTTGATATACACATTCAGAGATTGGAGTGTCTAAGATCTAGAAACATAAGAAGTTCGAGCAACTCAATAGCATGCAAACAAATAATCTGATTTTAAAATGAGCAAAGGAACTAAGTGGACATTTCTAGGAAGAAGTAATACAAACAGCCAACACATATATGAAAAAATACTCAACATTACAAATCACCAGGAAATTCGAATTAAATCCTCAATGATGAGTCACCTCACATGTGTTAGAATGGATATTATTAAAAAGACAAAGGCTATAGTGTTGATGAGAGCAAAAAAGTATGAAAGTGGAAAACAATATGGAGGTACCTCAAAAAACTAAAAATAAAATTACCATACAATACAGCACTATACCTCATT
>NW_004524636.1:13090036-13090547 GCF_000260255.1 Octodon degus
TATATCAAAAGGAATTGAAATCTGTATGTTGAAGAAATAGCTACAAACCCATGTTCATTACGAATTGTTGACAACATCTAAGACATGAAAACAATCCAGATATCAAACAATGGATACATAAATAAAATGTGGACTATACACAAAAAGAATAGCATTCATGCTGAAAAAAAGCAGGAAATTCTGACATTTGCAGCAACCTGGATGAACTTGTTGGAAATCATGCTAAGTGAAATAAGCCAGGGATACAAAGAAATGCTGTGTTGTGTTCGTCATATGTAGAATCTAAAAAGTCAAATTCACAGGAGTAGAGAGCAGAATGCTGATTGTCAGAAACAGGCGAAGAGGAGCGTAAGGCTTCAGTAAATCAGGAGGAGTAAGTTTTAGATATGTATTGCACAACATAGTGACTACAGAAAATAATAATGTATTTTATATTTTAAAATTGCTAAAAGAGGGGCTGGGGAGATGGCTCAGTAGAATAAGTGCTTCCCCAGCAAGCACAGGGGTCTGA
>NW_004524636.1:13090951-13092694 GCF_000260255.1 Octodon degus
GTTTGTAAATAGGATCACAAGTCTGCATCTTGTACAGCAATTAACCACTAAGAAGAATATATGCAGTGTATTATCTGTTGAAACTGTACTTCCGATTTGATTTGAAACTGTCTCATTGCTATCTGTTTATCAATAAAACTTTGGAAAAAAAAAAGAAAAAAACCTTTGCAGATGAATCTAAGAGATGAACATAAGAAAAAGCCTGTACCTTTTAGAAAATTCTCAAATGGGAAGTACACTTTGTTTTAGTGATCCCTAACATAATACAGCAACAAAGCTTTTCTCTTACAGTTTCTCCATAATACCTACTTTCTTCTACATCTCTGAAATAAAGCATGTTTCAAAGACTTGCAGTGTTTTCTTTATAACTAACAAGAGAACTTATGGAAGCAAGCATAACTTAGAAGTCCTTAATTTCCCAAGTTACTCAAAACAGCACTGAAAATAGCAAGGTTATCTGTGAAGCAGTAGGATATCGACTGCTTGTACTATTTAGGTTTATCCTTTTTAGAACATTCCAGGTTGTAGTTTTTGTGTACCCCTTTTCTGGACAAGACAGGAACATCGATATGATTGCTAGGCTATTGCTTCTTCACCCTGTAAAAATGATTAGTTACTTGCTCTTTTCAACTGGCATAAAGAAATTCTGGATTGGTGTCAGAGTGTCTATGTACTTTTTGCTGTTTTTGTTTCTTACTGTAGCAGTGCCTGAGAATGAGGAGGTACTACCAGAAAGAGAAGAAAAAATAGAGGAAATCTTGAATCTTAGATAACCTAGAGCCAGAACAATAGAGACTATGTTAGTTACTGATCTTATACTACTTTAAATCAGCAGCTGGTTTGGTAGGATGATATTACTATGTGCTTTCATTTTCTGACCCATGCACTTTGGAATCAACTATTTAGTCTTTCTTTTATCATGAACTATTTTTATTCTGAGGATTTATCCAAAGGAAGAAAACAACCTCAATAATTGTTTTACAATTTCCCTAGGTGAATATAGTCAGGGGAAATCATATATATGGTACATCCCTTCTCAGTGTTTTCACACACATGAAATCAAAGTACAGTGACTATTGAGCTAAAAAATGCATAAAAAGCCAACATAAAAGCCTGCAAGATATGTGAGTGAAAAAGGACAGATCTGTAGGGAGAGAGTAGAGATGCAGGGAGGAGAACAATGTGAGAGCAAAGGCAGATTTCATGTATAAATTGTGGGTCTTTTTGCACTAGCTTGAAAAGCAACTGCCTTTTCCCTATTGGCTCCTCCAATAAACCTGCAATCAATAAATGATCTGCTAAAACCCATTATGTCCCTGTAAAGTGCCACAATCCTGGAAGAGCTCTGTAATCATCATCACTTTCTCCCCTAAAGAGAGTTTTCTCCACTAAAAGTCTCTTAGAAACACAAAGATTTCTAAGACACGAAATTCACTTGTCACTTATTGACCCTTATCTCGGCATTCTCACAGGTGCTTGTCATTATTGGCTATTCCCATCTCCTGGTAGTCACAACTTGGCTTCTGTGTGACTATTTTCTCTGGCCTTGTTATCCATCACCTCCTGTCAGTGCTCACGGCAATTGCCATAGCTTAAGTACTTATTGTTTCTTGTTTGGATCATTCTATAGTTGTCCACTGGTTACAATGTCACCAGAGTCATCATCTAGGAGCCATCTAGTCTTCTACCACAAAGGTCATTTTTCTAAGGTGTATTTCTATGAGTAAGTCCTTAAGTGACTTC
>NW_004524636.1:13099047-13099904 GCF_000260255.1 Octodon degus
TAGAAGGCAAAATGAATATTTAGAGAAAAGCATGGAATTAATGAAAATATCCAAATAATAAAGGAATTTGAGAAATTATTTCTAAAATATATCCAACTTTTACACTGCTTATGTAATTACTTCAGAAACAAATATTTTATTGTCATGATTTTACAGATTTACTCTATCAATTTCCCACTGCTGTGGTAACCAATTAACACAAATGTAGTCGGTTAAAACAGTAGATTTCTACTGTTACAGTTTTGGGAGGTCAGAAATCCAGAAAGATTGTTACAGGGCTAAAGTGAAAGGTGCATTCCAGGTAAGAACCTATTTTTGTGTGGAAGGAAGGTGTGCTAGGGTTTGAACCCACTGCCTTGCACAAGCATATTTGTGAATATATTCAGGAACCACTAACATAATCCAGGATAATCTTCCTATTTCAAAATCCTTAAACTCATATACAAGATCTCTTTTGCCAGATAACATATCACTCATGAATTCCAGAGATTGGGACCTAGATATCTTTGACATTGTATAAAGTCCCTGAGAGGTTTTTTTTTGTTTTGTTTTGTTTTGTTTTGTTTTGTTTTGTTTTACCAAAGGACATCCAAGTGGGAAATTGTAACTTCCATACTTTTTTTTTTAAAAAAAATGCATTTAGTACATGGTCTATAGGGTCTCACTACACAGTTCAGACTTGTAATAATCCTTCTGTTTTCAGCTTCCCAAGCACTGGGATTACTGGCACTCGCCACCACGTTCAGCCTCAATTGCTGTCTCAGCATTCCCCAGGGGTGGTGTTGGCACAGCACTCCAGGGATCAAACCCTGGTCCCCGCAACTTTCATACTTCTTAACAGTGCATAAAAATAATTT
>NW_004524636.1:13101111-13103045 GCF_000260255.1 Octodon degus
GTGGGAAGAGGTGCTATTCAGAGAAATGGAAAGCTCTCCCAATTGATACAGCTGGAACCAGAGACTGGGTATAGGAGGTGGGTGGGGCACGGTGTAAGATAAAACTGGATTAGGTGATGATTGCTCTATTTTTAAATGACCTAATTGTTACAAGAACCCTGTATTAGTGAAAATGCTAGGCTACCATACCAAAATATCATAGATTTAAAAAAAAAATAGAAAGTTACTTTCTTGCAGTTCTGGAAGCTGAAAGTCTGAGAGCAGGGTACCAGCATGCTATGGTCCTGTTGAAGGCCTTTTTTATGGCCGCTGAAGCCTGCTTTCTCTGTGTCCTCATGAGGCAGATAAAAAGTAACTGAGGGAAGGAAACAAACCTCTCTCCTTTTATAAAACCAAGGTCTTGTGAGATTAGGACTCCATTTTATGATGCTATTTAACTTTAATTACCTCCTAAAGACATTATCTATAAATATAATCACACTTGAGGTTAGGGCTTCAACACATAAATTTGGGGAGGAAACCATTCTGTCCATAGCAAAGACCTCTAGAAATCACTGATTTTTTATCAGCAAGATGACAGGATCACATTTAACAAGACAACATGAGATGTAGTGTAGAAAATGAACAGAGAAAGTACAAAAGTAGACATGGTCTTAGTTAGAAAGTCTTTGCAACTTTAGAAAGTCTAGCTAAATGCAAATTGAGGCTGCCAGGCATGGTGGGCCACACCTGTAATCCCAGCTACTCAGGAGGCTAAAGGGGAAGATCAAAAGTTTGAGGGCAGCCTGGCTAATTTAGTAAGAATTTGTTTCAAAAAAACAAAAACAAAAAAACTCATAAAAATCCAAAAACCAAAAACAGGCTGTGAATGTACCCTACCTTCCCTGAGTTTAATCCCCAGTAACACCCCTACCCCTTCCCCACAATACAGATTAGTTTACTGCAGTGCTATAGGAAAGCAGAGTAATTTAGCTTTATAGAGAAGGTCTGGAATAATATACAGAAAAAATTGAGCTGATATAGAAGAAAAAAGAATTTTAAAAAGAATAATGGAGCTGACAGCAGTTCACTTGCGATGAGCATGAAGTTCTAAGAGGTACCAGCAATGGTGGTAGGGGTTTCTAGATGGTTTGACTGAAAGAGTGAAGAAACCATTTACAGAGACAATGAAAACTGACAAGGCAGTAAGTGTGGGCTATGGTTCAGGAGCTCTCCATTTGGTACATGGTACATTTGAAATATTTTTGAGACATTAAGTATTAAATACTTTTGAATGATATTTTTGTCAGAGATTAATACCAAATGCTGCCTAAACATCAGTGCCTTAACACAATGAAAATTCTAGTTCTTAAATTGACATGTAGGGGCTGGGGAGATGGCTCAGTGGAATAAGCGCTTCCCTGGCAAGCGCAATGGTCTGAGTTCAATCCCTGGTTCTGAAAAAAAAAAAAAAAATTGACATGTAAAAAAGAGATAAACAATAGCTTAGTGGCCCTAAGAAATCATAGGTGGAAGGATTGGCACTGAGTGGAAGTGTAAACAGCTTCCCTCTGAATGGGAAGCTGCCTAATACGAGGGGCTTTCCCATAGACACCTTGCATTTCACATTTCAAATAATTCAATATATTTCCTCCAAAACATACTCTTGCTGTACTAGTCCGTTTTGTATTACTGCAGTGAAACACCTGAAAACGGGCTTCTTATGAAATAAACAGAAGTTTATTCTGACTTCTGGTTCTCAAGGTTTGAACCCAAGTTTGGGCAGCTCCAGTGGTTTGGGTCTCTGGTAATATTAGCACATCATGAGGAGATACGTCTTGGCACAAACTACTGACATCTACAGCTCGGAGGCAGTCAAAGTAAGGATTTTAACTGCCCACTACTCCGTTCCCCTAAGAGTTCCCTGCAAGGTTCCACACCTTAAAGGTCTCCCA
>NW_004524636.1:13104655-13112299 GCF_000260255.1 Octodon degus
GCGGAGCCTCTTTCACTTTTTCCCTCCCGAGTGCCCCCTTCTCACCCCTCCCACTCCTCACACACCCTGTTTGCCCGTGAGCCTGGGGAACTTGCAGTTTAAAGCCGGCCACCCCCACGGCAATATGTACCCCAGCAACAAGAAGAAAAAGGTGTGGAGAGAGGAGAAAGGTAACGGCCCGTCGGGTCCCGGGGCGCTGGAGGGTGGGCGGGCGCGGGTGGGTGGGGGCGGGGGGGTCCCTCCGGCCGGTGCCGCCGCCGCCCGTGTCCGTGTGTTAGTCGGGCACACGCGCGCACACCGTCGGGCACGCGCGCCCGCACCTGCCGCCCGGCGGCCCCTCCGCCACCGCCGCGCGCGGTCACCTTCCCCCAGGTGGCCGGGACAAGTTCCTCGGGACCTCGGCTGGGCGTCCCACGCCGGCAGGCGCGCGGTCTCCCGCGTCCCTTCCCTCTGCTGCCCTCCTCCGTCCCAGCCTGGCGAGGGATCCCCTGCTGTCCCGTGTTTCTCCCTTCCTCCGGGTGTCTGTTCCCTTGGTCGTGGGAGACAGGGTGACTGACGTTTGGAACTCTAGGGAACACCTTAAACCGAGCATCTTGTTCGCGAGCCTTAATGCCTGCGGAGAAGTGTGAATCTGCTTTTCTCTCGGCAGTGTCTTTCTCAGTATTGCATTCCCATTCATAATCTGAAGTTGCCCAGAGTAAGATTGTGTGTCACTGTGAATGAACCCATCCCTGAATGTTATGCAGTGCAAGACTTAGCCAAATCAGTTAGATTACAGTGGCACTGATTCCCCCGGAAAACAACTGTGTGATTCAGTCCCCTCCCTTAATCACTCTTTTTCACTATTCATAGGTCATAGTCTGATGTAAAATTTAAGTCTGGCATTTTCCCTTTCTTTTTTACACCTTTTTCTTTCATTCTTCACCCCCTTTTACATAAATGTAGGGAAAAGTACTTGTTGCATTGCTCCTGACAAGATAGGCTTGATATACACTAATGTATCAAAGGTGAGTGAGGTCCAGTAAAGATAGTAGAACTTTTTCCTGAACATCTCATCTCTAAAAGAGGATAAAAGGATGGCAAGGTTGAATTTAATTTCCCTGATAATGTCTCTTGAAAACCTGTATATTATTACTGCAAACCTTGGCCTTTATGAACATGAGGGCTTAACGGTGGTAAGAAAAGAAATGAAAAGAAGAATCCTCTATAGGACCTACTTCCAACAATGTAGGAGAAAGGGACAAGGAGGGAACTTTTTTCCAATTATAGGAAGGTTTAATGTAATAACTGAACATCATAAAGTGGCCTTTAAATTTTTTTAATGATTAATATTTCTCATTTAATTGTTTTAATAATTATGAGCTTCTAGAGATCAAAAATTCTACTGTCACAAAACAAATGTTGACAATAAGAGCCTGATATATAAAGTAGTTTAATATAGTTTTGCTTCACTTTTATAGTAGCAGTTACTTATATATTTTAAACAAAGATTTACTTTCTGAGCATTGGGAAATCATTAATGCCCATTTTTATTGATGGTTTTGAAATGTTGCCATTGTATTATTGCTAATGAAGGGAAATAGACATAGACATTATGTTCAATAATATGAATCATTGATGAAATTATAGTGGGTACATAACTTTTCCTGTTATATTAAAAGTGTTTCTAAAGTAACTGTCTTGGTGGTTTATTTTATATTACAGAGACAGATAAGCAGGCATTTCAGAATCTTTTAAAGTCTTTTTTTTTTCCTTTCTACTTCTAATGGAAAAATATCCAAATTAGTATTTTTTTTAAATACAAAAGCAAATGTACAAAGAAGGCAGTTAAAGTAATTTTCCCATTCAAAATTAAGCTAGTTTTGCATGAAGTTTTAAGTTAAGGAGAAAAGTATGATTTGATGACTTTTAAGTTAAGTCTCACTGTTTTATCAGGATGTTCATCTTTGAAAGATTTATCACATGTTATTCCACCAAAAAGGAGCAAAGATTTTCTAGTACAAAAGAAGCTGATGGGAGGCATGACCTTTTCCTTTTATACCACTGGAGAATTGATGGCATAGTATTTTTGCAGCTGTTATTTAAATCTAAAGGAAGGTTTACCTACTTCATTGAAATGTCAAGACTTTCTGGAAACGTATTTTAACTCAGTACACCATCTAATAAGATTTGCTTGCTTATATGCTTGCTTGACAGAGAAAGGATTCATTAGAAAAGTGAAGCAGTTTTTAAAGAAAAGCTTTATATAACCCAAAGAAACTGCATATGTCCCTGACCTATAGTATTTTGTTGCTCAAACAGATAGCGTAATGGAATTATTAAGACCACATATGTTAAATTCAGCCCTTATTCAGAGCCGTTTAATGTGTACTTTCAAATATTGTTATGTACTGTTTTTGATTTTATATAATTGATTTTACTTTGGTCTTCATACTTTTGAACAAATAAAGTAAGTCAGGATTCATTTCAATACATATCTGACATTTACAAAAACTTATAAGTTGCTTAGTGTCTTTTAACTGGATCACTTTTTGTAATTATTCCTTATCAATGATCTTTTAAAGTAGTGCTTTAGAAACTAATACTAATCTTTTTTCACTTTTGTATAATTCCAAATTTACTATTCCCTACAAGCTTCCTATTCCACCAGTGCTCTTTTTCCCTATAGTAAACATAAAAATTGTCTTTTTAATTTACAAAGAAAGTAAATGACATATAATAGGAACAGCCCTAGCATACTTCTCCATGGTCTCATTGCTTTTTTTCTTTTATAGTCTTGAGGTTTTGTTCTTGTCTTGTGAAAAAAAAAAAAAACACTTTTCTTCTTTGTTTCTGAAATTAACCCCTTTGCTTATTCTCTTTATTCCATTTTCTATATTTGAGATCTTGTGCTATCATTTTTTATTACTGGGTATCTTTAATTTCCCGATGCCTTTAGGACCCTCTGTACTGTCTATAATATATTCAAGTGTCTTCTCTCTTAAAGTAGTTTTTCTGCTGCTTTCACTTTTTTCTTTTGCAATGTCCTTGTGTGAGCTTTTTGTTGCTATAGCAAAATTCCTGTGAATAACAAGTTGAAAAGATTAATTTTGTGTCATGATTTCAGGGGTTTCAACCATAGTTTGTTGGTTAGGTTCATTGTTGTGGGTCTGTGGTAAGGCAAACTATTGTGGCAGAGAACATGTAATGACCAGAGTGGCTCACCTTACACTAGACAGGAAGCAGAGAAAGGAGGACAGTGAGGGAGAGGAAGGGGTCTGGGACAAGTCCCCATGATCATCTTCCTTCAACTAGGCTCTACCTCATAAAAGCCCATTCAACCATGAACTCACTAATGAATTATTCATTGATGAAGTTAGCACCCTCTTCGATCCAGTCACTGCTCAAAGCTCCACATTTGAACATTGCTTCATTGGGGTCAAACCTCTGATATGTGAGTCACTAGGGCGCATTTCATATTTAAAGCGTAATAGCTCCTCTTAGTTTCCTGGATTTCATTTGTATCCTAATGAAACTAATGTTCCTAAAGTCATTTAGTATTAACAGTGATGGTTGGATTAATATAAAATGGTTATATTTAAATTAACTTATGCACTCAGTACTATTATAGGTTATTGCATGTTATTCTCACAGTTTCATGAGATAGGAAAGTGTGTGAGATAGCACACTGTAAAACTGAGAGCTTTGAACACAGTTGCGTAACTGTGAATCCTTGCTATACTGCTTACTTGCTGTTGGATGTTAGGTAACTCTTTGAACTCTGCTTTGCTTCATTTATAAGTTGGGAAAAATACCTGCCTACTTAAATCAGAAAGAATCTGAAACATGGAGATTGCAGTGATTTAGATTAGAACCCAAAGAGCTCTGTTAATCAGTTTTCTTTCTTTTCAGTGCAGTTTGCAGCTTAGTTAGTAAAAAGTCATGACTTTTGTAGTATCATGTTTATTCTTCTATATCTACCTGTAGCAGTTGAGAATATTTCCCTCCTATGTATTAAAACTCTTTTCCCTGCTGTCTTCCACATTGTAGGGACCTTTAGCTCCATTAACAACCAGGTTCTCTTTAATTGTTCTATTTGTGCTTCCTACCCAAGTTTGTTTTTAATTCAGTTCATACCCACCCCACCTTTCTTTTTCTAGGACCAGAAATTTAGGTTATAAATTCAGATATATTTAGGCTAGATCTTTCTCCTGAGTTCTAGATTTTTTTTTTTTTTTTTTTTTCAGAACCGGGGATTGAACTCAGACCCTTGTGCTTGCCAGGGAAGCGCTTATTCCACTGAGCCATCTCCCTGGCTCCCCTGAGTTCTAGATTCTTGATCTCAGCTTCTTGAAAGTCTCATAGGTATATTCAGTTTGTTAACTTGAGAAATGTGACTTGAATATATTAAATCCATGCATATGAACTACATATCTTGTAATACGTTGAAAGAACATTGGAGAGTATATGAATGTGATTGTCAATCTGTCCATGGTGGACACCCCTATTAAAGTGATACATGACAACTGACATAAACTGAGTGAACATGCCAGGGACAGTTTATATGTTCAATATTGATGACTCTAGATTATTCCTTGTTTTGAGGTTAAAAAACAGATTTTTTTCTGCATATTAGTGGATAATTTATGTACTGATTGGAATATGCATAATTAACTTTGAGTATTAGTGATGAAGTTTATGGAGTAAAGGTTAAATTGCTTAGAATGTCATACAAGTCCCTATACCAGTGATGGTGAATTTAGGCACATGTGCTACAGAAGGTTGCATTATTGAAATCTCTGAAAGGTTCACCATCATTGTGCCCGTACAGTTTTCTTTTACCTTGTTTCATCTGTTTTTCACTTCTGTAGCTATTCTTCTCCAAATGTATCTAGTAATTTCATTAAGCTATTTCCATTTTCTTATTTTTGTTAATGTTGTTCTGTTAGTTGAAATCCTTTTTAACCTGCTCCTGAAAATTCTACCTGTCCTTTGTGAGTCCTTCTGAGGAGCTGTTCCTGAGAAGATAGTATAGTGTTAATGCATAGACTGTACTGTCTAATTAATGGAGATATCTACCTGTATTTTTATCTTGGCTTACTTGAAAGTTCCTGATGGTGTGCTTTATTTTTCTATGTACAAAGTAAGGATAGTCTATCAACTGTATGAGTAATCATTTCAGTAACATAATACATGTGAAGTACTGGCAAACAGTGAGTTCTTTATAAGTGACACTCACTGTTACTAATTCTAAATTGCAATTTTTATTTTAATTTTATAACCAAATATTACCTCTACAAAGTTATTACTCAACTGAAAGTGTACTTTCATTGTTGATGGTCTTGTAGAAGTAAGGAAATAATTTAGTGACTGCCTTTCTCGTGCTTCCCTTATTTGTATATCTGTCTTAGCATTTTAAATTTTGTTTACATCAATATTATTTTGCCTCTTATCTATTTTCTCTTTAGTCCTATGAACTCAGGATAAAAATCATCTTTGTACCTATAAACATGTCATCTTGCATATAGTAGGTTGTCAGAAAATATTGACTGAAAAGTGAATGAATTATTTATAGACTTTACAGAGTGTCTTTATCAGACTTTGGTTTTATTTTTCTAGCTGATATGGAATGAAGTGGACATCTTTTAATACTCAAATATGAAATTATTCACTTTGTGTCTTGGTGTTTCTCAAAATTGTACCAAACCTTTGCTTAGCTTACCATGATTAATATTTAAAGTATAAAATAATTCCCAAGCTTAAAAGTTAAATACAAATGAAGATTCTGCTTTTATTTTGCAAGAACGTTTACTGAAGATGACCTTAGAGGAGAGGCGTAAAGAATACATAAGAGACTATGTTGCCCTGGATACCATTCTATCCTGGAAGGAGGAGATGAAGGGCAAGAGCCAAAATGATGGTAAGTTTATCAGCATACCTTTTAGTAGCTACAGTTCCCACTTACTTATGGCCCCTGTAAGACATTTGTTGACAGAAATAGATAAATGGCATCCAAGTAAAAGATGACATTTTTGTTATTTTTTAATTTGAAGTTATTTCTTGATTATCATTCAGGTTTTTTCTTTGTAGTCTGTCATGTGGTTTTAAAGCTTAGAAGTATATATTAACATACTTAGTGTTCTCAAATGTACCACATTTGTTGGATGGTACTTTTTTTACAGGTACATTTTCATTTTCTAAAAGAACTATTCTGAAAAAGTTTTTAGAGCAAATGGTATTATGAATTTACTACTTTGATGGTATGACATGGCAAATTTGATTAGTTTCATTTTTACTAGATTTCTTCATTTTAATGATTGCATGCAATGAAAAGGAGTATATTAGGAAAAAGAGAAAATCAAAAAGTATTTGACATTTTAGAAACAAATATATTTTTATGATGTGGTATTATATAAACATAAAATTATGACAGAATTCTCTTAAGCTCTTTATGGTTTTATGAGAGTCTATGTAATTAGAATAGAAATGAAATATTAAGGCTTAAAAAGGTAGATAAAAAAGTTTCTAAATGTAGCCCAGTACATTTAGTGGATATGTAATATTTACCTCAGAATTAACACTCATTGTTAATCTGGATGTAAAGTTTAGACAAATGGTATTTTTTAGGGTATGTAACAGTTGAGAAGTAATATTACTTTGGAATTGAACTTGGAACACATTTGTTTTTCAGCTTGTGATCTCAGATTAGTGGAACTATACAGAGTACTTTGGGCCTAGAATATGTGTAACAATTTTTATGAACATAATTTGTGGGGAAAGTAGCCAAATTAGGCTTTGGTTTCTGAAAAGTGAACACAATTATGTTTCGGCCTTAGACTGAGTTTATTTATTTATTTAGAAACATGAATAATATTAATTAGGAGTGGAAAGATGTGGGCTTTTTATATAATGTGTGTGTATACTTTGGGTAAATGGGAGAGTGGCTTCACACCAAATTTTGTGAAGTCATTGGACAAGCTAGTTGATATGTTTATATCTGATCTGCCTGCCTAGTGTCTTCATTAAATGCAATCTCTTTTAATAATGGTCTATTTAAGGTATTGAAAGAGAAAGAAATGCTTTATAGTGGAAAGAGTATAGGGTTTTGGCCTTGGTTGGCATAAGATTTTGTGCCCCTTCCTATTTGAGTCCCTTATCTTTTCTTTGCTTGTTTATAAGCAAATATTATTGAACACTTCAGTGCTATTTTATTTATGGCTAATGAATCCCTCTCTTTCTACTGTCCCATTCATGTCATTAGTTTTCTTGGTTGCTGGTTTAGCCAGTCTTCTGAGGATGTTCTTTTTAGTAAATTTTACCTCTTGATGTAGAGATGGAGTCCTGCTCTTGCCAGAACAATTGACAAAGCAGTAGTTGACACCAAGGCTTCTTTGCTAAATACTGAACCTGATAATCTCCACACAGAAGCTTGGTGTATTTGCTACTTCTGTGTGAAGATTTAATAAGTTACAGTGTAGGATAGAACTACATGAGAAAACTTGGATTTGGGTGTTTTCAGAGATAACACAAAGGTATAACCTCCTAATTAGAAAATAAACATTAACAACTGACATGGTTTTTGTCTCAGAAATGTTGTATGTTTATTCCTCTCTCTAAATATGAATCTTATAAGTGGCTAATATAGTTAATTTTTATATGATTTTT
>NW_004524636.1:13120499-13121430 GCF_000260255.1 Octodon degus
TGCTTCGGTTACCTGAATGTCACATTGTTTCCTCATATTTGGGAAGTTTTCTGCTATTACTTCTGCCCATATTTTTTAATTTCATTTGTTTTGGCTCCTTCTTTCTCATTGATTCCTATTATTCTCACATTGTTCATCTTTCCATTATCTTGCAGGTGATGGATTATTCTTTCCTGCTTCCTCATTGTTTTAAAGAGATCCTTTCTTATCTTTTCACTAACTGCACCAGCATCTTTAAGATCTGAAACTCTGTCTTCACTTTCATTTAAATGGTTTTGCAAGCTTGTGATTGCGATTTTAATTTCCTGTATATCTCTTTGACTCTGCTTCATGCGATCTATTTCTTTCCTGTATTGCTCATTCAAGGAATCCATCATTTTTCTAATCTCCTCTATTTTTTTTATCAATGTCTTCTTGAAAAGCAGTCATAAATTATTTTACTGCAGTGTTTTTTTCAGATTGGGTTTCCTCCCTATGTTTCTGCAGTTGATTCTTTACTTCAGATGCTATGAGTTCTTGAGAATTCTTTTTCTATTTCAGAAAAGAATTGTGCTCTCAGTTCCTCTATAACTTTCTGCTGCTGCTTATTTGCTATTGATGCTCTTAATCCATGCCCTTGGGCCGATCTAGTGTCCTCTGCATTTGTTCTGGGTGGGTATTGGGTTTCCTCCATATGTCTCTGTGTTTGATTCTTTACTGAAGATGTTATTAATTCAGGGATTTCTTTTTTTATTTCCAATCTGAGTTCCTCTATACCTTTGTGCAGCTGTTTCTTTATTTCAGAAGCTGTTTCAGCTGTGTGATTCCCAATTTGTTCTGTGTTAGTGTCCTCTCCACTTGTTATGGGTGGGCTTGGGTTCTGAGGTTGCATTTTGTTCCTTCTCGTCATTTTGTGTAGCACTGTCTTCTGACCTTTGTTGTAGATCTTCGT
>NW_004524636.1:13122395-13125244 GCF_000260255.1 Octodon degus
GGACTGGGTCTGGGGGTTTCCGGAATGCGGCAGAAATTTCTAATGGTGGGTGGTGTGGGGGAGGTGCTGCGGAGTAGTGGGGGGTGTCCCAAGGGAGTGGAAGAGGGTCTTACCCATGCTGTGCCTGTGCTGGGACCAGTAGTTGGTCCTGCTGGTGCAGGGTAGCTTGAAGCTCTCCCACACACCTATGTTATGTATCTTATTGCATTGTATCAAAGCATATAATGTCTGCATATTTCTCTGTGCTGATAATACTCATCACAAGAGTCAAAGATTATCAATGTGATCCATCCATTATAAAGTTTCTTAATAGCTTTTTACTTAACAGCAACCATTGATGATTATTACTTAGATCCATTATTTTATTATAATTACAAAATAATATTGTTTGAATTTTATCAGTTATTCATGTAATAGTTTTATTTCTCCTATAAAGGTCAATTTTGTGTTGTCATCTCTTTTCTTATTGTACAGTGTACCACAGAAAATGCACATCAATATTAGATTTCATTATTTTCAGTTATTTCCTGATATACTCCAAAAATGGCCAGAGTTCTTTTTAATTTTTGACTATTATTTTAAATCCCTTTTTCTCTCTTTTACTCTCTCTTCTACCTTTCTCCCTTTTTCTTTTTCTCACACATGTTTAAGGTGTAATCTTAATACTTGAATGTTTTAAAAATATTTAAATTTTGTTTAAAAAATTTATTACAGTAAAAGATACATTGATATTAATCTTCCTCCAAAATGTGTTCCTTCTTTTCGAAGAGACATATTCCTTCTTTCTTGATACTTTGTCAATCAGTTCTAGAAGTCTTTTTGTGACTGTCTCTATAAGGTATGATCAAAAATACAGTGAATGCCATGGCCAAATACCATCCAACAGAAAGACTCATAACAAAACTTACAGTATGTCCACATTCACCTTATTCACCAGATCTGGTACTATGAAACTTGTAACCCTTTTCCCAAAGTGAAAAGAACTATGAAAGATACATGTTTTAAATTGATTCAGGACTTTGAGGCAGTCAGTAGAGTTCAGCCAAGGATAGGCATTGAAAGAGGACTTCTGAACTGCTTCAGAAAGGCGCAGGTAGAATGTTATAATAAGTCTTACTCTTTTGGAAATTATTTGTGAAGCTTCCATTACCTATAAAGATATACTATTAGAATTTATATTATAAACATTTTTCATTTTAGAAATAAAAACATAAAATCTTAACATCTTATTCCCTTTTTTGGTTTTTATGTATAGCCACACTATCTGTTTCTTGACTGAACTATGCTCCTTCCTGCTTCTTGGGTCTTTATTTGGAATTTTCCTCATCACTCAATTTACTTTCTTAATTTTTATTGTCTTTCAGTTCTGAGCTTGAAAGCCTTCTAATTTTCTGTGAAGTCTTCCTTCACTATTTTGGGATAGGTTTCTTCATTATATACTTTCACAAAACTGAGTTCCTTTTCATAGAGTGTATCAGTTGGAGTTTTGTGTACGTATTGGCAGAGTTATCAGATCACAGTGCATTTGAGGTAATGTTTTGTATGATGTGACATAAGGTAGGTCCAACTTCTTTGTTTTACATGTGAATATTCAATTTTTCAGTACATTTTGTGGAAAGACTGTCTAAGACTATTGAATGACTTTGGCACACTTATTGAAAATCATTTAAAAATATGTTCCACTGATCAATAAATCTATCCTAATCACAGAATCACTTTGTTTTGGGTAGCTTTATTATTAGTTTTGAAATCAGGAAGTGTGAGGCCTTCAGTTTTGATTGTGTGGCTAATTGGCATTTCTCTAGATGCCATGATCATTTTAGGTTGGTTTTTCTTTTCTGTTTTTCTTTTTTTGGTGGAACTGGGGATTGAACTCAGGCCCTTGTGCTTGCCAGGGAAGCACTTATTCTACTGAGCCATCTCCCCAGCCCATAGATTGGTTTGTCTTGATGGCTTACATTGAATCTATAGATCACTTTTAAGTAGAGTGATCCGTGGACATATGTTAGGTCCAATTCATATGTAGGGTTTAATTCCTCTTTTTTCTTACTGATCTTTGAATGTTCATTTTTGAAACTAGGATTTATTTTTGTATTTTAAGGAATGGTCTACAGGGTGTTCAGGGTCTCACTACTAGATTGGACTCGTGGTGCCAGGGAGATGGCACAGTAGAATAAGTTCTTTCCTGGCAAGCGCAAGGGCCTGAATTCAATCCCTGGTTCTGAAAAAAAAAAAAAAAAAAAAAGATTGGACTCATAGTGATCTGCCTGTTTACAGCCACCCAAGAGCTGGGATTACAGGCGTGGGCCACCCTGCCCTGTCTCAGTTGTCTTCTCAGTGTGCCCCAGGGACAGGGCCAGCTTGGCAGGTCCAGGGATCGAACTTCTGGCCCCCGCGCCTGCTTGCAGGCACTTTAATCCGCTGAGCTATTTGGCCAGCCCAAAACTAGGATATTTAAAATTTCTGTCATAGAACCATTCCTTTAAGGGGCCGGGTGGTGGCTCAGTAGAAGAACACTGCCCTGGCAAGAGCAAGGGCCTGAGTTCAATCCCCAGTTCTGCCAGAAAAGGAAAAAAACCCCAAAAACCAAAAAAACCCATTCCTTTTAATTTTGTGAGTGCTTACTTCTTATATTTTGAGGTCCTATGTTTGGTGCATATATATTTATAATGGTTATATCTTTTGATAGCCTTTTTATCAATACCTAATGTCTTTTATATTGTAATAGTTTTTGATATCAAGTTTCTTTTATCTAATATCTATAGTCATCCTGCTTTTCTATATTTATTTATTTATTTTTCATAATTTTATTGATAAATAGCAATGAGACAGTTTCTTTTTTTTTGCTG
>NW_004524637.1:0-3156 GCF_000260255.1 Octodon degus
CTCCTGGTAATCAACAACTCCATAAAAGGCCAAGGCTTGGGCTAATGCATTGCTTCCGCGTACCTGGACCAATAGACGGTACACACGTGGCGCCCCATGGTTGGAAGCCCTGAGACTTGTAAGCTAAGAGCAGGGGTCTCAAGGGAGAAGAAGGCTGATGTAACAGGGCAATAAAAGCTGCGCAGACACAACCAGTGGTCGCGTCTTCCTTGCTGGCAAGGCCGCGCGTGACACTATCTTACTGGCCCTTTTCCTTTTATTTTAAACGTTGTGTTTTGGAAATATCAAAACCTACAGAAAAATTGTGACGAGATTGTAGTGGACATCTGCCTGCCCTGCCCTACATTCAGCTACCTGCGCCACACGTGTTTCAGGTCTTCTCGTATGGCTGATTATTTTTGTTATTTATAGAACCATTTGACAGTAGGATGTAGACACCATGCAACATCATCCTAATATTATGAATAAGGACATTCATTCTCATAATCACAAACAAATTATTAAATTCAGAATATTTAATGGTAATATACAGTCCATATTCAGATTTTATCAAAGTCCCCACAAGGTCCTTTTTAACAATTTTCTTTTCTGATTCTAAGTAAAATCCCTTTATTCTTAATGTCAACGGTTGTTGAAAGGTGGATCCAGCTACACACACACACACACACACACACACACACACACACACACCATATTTAGCTCCATAAGAAAATTTTAGTTTATTGACTCATTTACTTCTAGTGATATGCTGCCTCCCTTGCTTCTGGGGCCTGCTAAGCACTCTTCTGGCTCAATCTTTCAAGTTCTGGGAGAAAAGATTCTGGGAATTTGTCCTGTCTTGGGTTGGGGTGGGGAATAGAGGAGCTGGGCATGGAACTGTCTTCCAGGGTGGTTTTGTTGTTGTTGTTGTCTTGTTTTTGTTTTTTTGCAGAGCTGGGGATTGAACTCAGGCTATCTCCCCAGCTCCTTCCAGGGAGTTCTTGTTCTGGTGTGGTCAGCAGGCAGCCTGGAGCTTGTGCTTCAGACTTCAGATCTCTGCTTCTTGAGTTGGATGTTTGCAACTCAAGAGGTCATGCAGGTCATTGGCTGTTCAGCCTTTCCTCTTTGTGGACAGAGAAGGGAACTGGAGTTCAGGGAGGTGAAGTGACTTTGCCATTCTCAGTTGGCCACTGTGAGGGACAGGGCTCCAGCTGTTATTGCTTCAGCTGTCCAGCTGTTGTGCAGACACCCAATCTGGGGAGCAGGAAGCACCAGGGCAAACAGAGACAGGCTTCTTGGGGGAAATGAGAACCAGGGCAGTCACACAGCCTCTTGAATGATAAAGAGGCAAGGTTTGAGGGCACAGTGGAGCTTGGTGGCATTGCACAGGGAAGCAGGTGTCAGCCTGCCTTATGCAAGGAGATGAGGGCCACATGGAGAAGATCCCAGGCCCTTGGGGCTTTCACTGGGGACTTGGGTTGGCCAAGGGTCAGGAGGCCATCCTAGCTCCTCATTGCTTCAGTCTGGATGTTCTACTTTGCTTGGTTTTTTTTCTAGGTCTGTAGTCCTCTGGGAGGAATTTGCCATATTCCACTATTGCTCTCAAACTCAACAAGAGATGGAGACAGGAGACATATGCTTAAAATGAAGGTGAAATCACATTTAAAGTAATCTTTTCTTTCCCTGTAACCCATACCATGTGGGTTTTAGAGAACTAAGTAATTAGGCAAAAAGTCATAGGCTAACAAAATAGGAGCTTTCTGCCAAGAAGCCCTGTGTTGCAGGTTTTGGGGTTGGAATTGACTGCTTGATTTATGGGGATCCCATCCTCTGGGAATGCAGAACCATGCACCAGAGTGGTGGGGCTCCTTGCTTCCTGAAGATGGCCAGTAGTGGACACTGTCCAAACTCCATATGTTTTCTAGATTAGGAGCAACATACAAAGCAAACTATTGTGTTCCTGCTGCTTCCAAGGCTCCAAGTAAAGCTAGGAGAGCTGAAAACCAACATGTGGTGGACAGGTTCAGCTGTCATTGGAAAGGTTTTTGTCTCTGTGTTTGAACACAGATTCAGAAGCCCATGGCTACTGAGAGGGACTTTGGGCTGTTGATCAGCCCCAAATCCCTTTTCAGGATAGATTTAATTTAATTTTTTCTCATTCAACACATGGTTATTTATTACTGAGAATGTACTACATAAAAAGAATGAGTAGTGTTCACTAGAACAAGCAGATTAGGCATTGTACAGTATCAGGATAGAATCTCTGTGTTCATTTCCAACAACAAACAACATGATTAGATTATTTCCATTTATTGAGTGTTTATGGTGTTCCAAGCATCATTTTAAGTGCTTCACCTATTGCTTTCTTTAATCCCCATGACAGTTCTATTAGATAAGTTTTTATAGATGAGAAAACTGAAGCTGACAGAAGCTAAGTAATTTGGCTCAGGTCACACAATAATTAAGCAGCAAAAATGAAGATTATGAGCCTCACCACTCTGGTGCATGGTTCTGCATTCCTAGTGGATGGGATCCCCATGAATCCATCGACCAGATATAGGCGGTCTGATCACATTTATAACCACTTACATTAGTCAGCTTTCTCAATGCTGGACAAGTACCTGATACCTGCAATTTAAAGGAAAAGAGGCTTACTTTGCTCATTGTTCTATAGGACTACCTCTTGGTTATCAGACTCCAAAGCTAGAACATCAAGGTGGAAAGGCATGATGGAGCAAAGCTACATAGTCTTGGCTGGGAAGCAGAGTGCAGGGAAGGAGCAGGAGGAGGAGATACATTGTCCTAAACTATACTCTCAGGGCCTCACCTCCACCTGGGCCCCACTTCTGACCAGCACATTCAGCTATGAAGATCAGTGAATGAATTTACTAATGAATATAGCACCTTTATAACACCAACAGTTCTCCAGGAGTCTCTCAGGACTATCAAGTTGATAATTTAGCTGTCACATTACTGCTTTTCATTTTTTCAATGAATTCAATTTGTTTTAAATTAGGTGTGGGTTCTACTATTATGGACTATTGGACTACATTGGATTATTTTGCTGAACTCAAGTACCTACAATATTTGAACTGGCATCAAGTATGAAAAGATCCTTTAACGACTTCTCCAAATACAGCTCCTCTAACAGCAATGGAACACCCATCTCTGACAAAA
>NW_004524637.1:3821-7596 GCF_000260255.1 Octodon degus
GAGAGAGAGAGAGAGAGAGAGAGAGAGAGAGAGAGAGAGAGAGTGTCCCATAGGAATCTGATAACTCCTTGAGCCATTGTGGAACATTTGGGGCACAGGATTATACCTGCTGGCTGTTGAGTTGAGGTGGGATGCTCGCATCACTTCCTTTATGAGTTGGATGTTCAGAGGAGACTGGTGGGCAGCCTCCAAGGTATGCTGTTATTTATGTACCTTTGCATTTCTGTCGCCTGGAAAGTGAATTTGTCTTACAAATGAATTAGGACAGGGTGATGGGTGCCACATCCACTATTAAATTGATTGAAAGGACTGTGCCTTCATTTGGATGCTCACTTGCTTTTTTGTCACTCACCTGTGGGAAATCTACCCACCATGTTGTACGGTGGCCCTGTGGAGAAAGCCATGTGGGAGTGAGGTTAGAGTGAGCTGAAGAATGGGACCCTCCCACCCCCAATCAAGCCTTCAAGTGAGACTGCAATCCTGCCTGGCAGCTTTATCACAGCCTCTTTATTGAGCTCAAGATGGAGTCACAGGCACTCAGATAAACTGCACCTGGATTCCTGGTAGCCAAAAATTGTGAAATGATACACACTGGCTGATTTTAGCTGTTAAGTGTGGGTTTAACTACTGTGAAGGGCAGCTGAAATTCATCTCCTTCTAGCGTTACTTGATCTGCTTGATGGGCTGAGCTGGGCCAATTTGCAGGTTTACGCCAGCACCTCCTGGTGGTTCCTGGGTGTGTTCTGAATGCACAGGTGTGCTAGATGTCTGAGGGTTGGCAGAAAAGAAGGCTCTTCAGGGCAACTAGCCTGTGTGGGCACATGATGCTTGAAGCCTCTGTCCTCCATGCTGAGCTCATGAGGAAATAGATTGTACAAACTAATGGAACCACAGTCAGCCATGTTTCCCTCATGCTTTTGTTACCCCATCTGCCTGATTCCTTCACCAGAAAATATTTTTTTGGGGGCAGAGACTTCTAGACACAACATGGCCAATCAACTTCTTTCTTTGAGTTCTCAGAGTCACCCTAGGAAGCAGTGGATTAGGAAGTAGAGTCTCTAAGACTTGTGTAACTCTGTGGGTTTACTAGGTATGTAACATTTCTGGCTTCATCCATGGCATCATATGAAGTGTGATCACAAAATGCAGAGAATTTTTAAGTTGAAAAGTTATTATAGTAAGAGACACATTGCCATGAATCCTCTTTTAAAAAGTCCCTTTTTATTTGAACACACATATCATTCTTGCCACTTTTTGAAGCAGTTTTGGAAGTCCTCTTTTGAAAATGTCTTCAGTGGCATTGTTGTGGCTGCTTTGGTGTGCTGAATGGACTGAAAATGTTGACCTTTCATGGTCATTTTGACTTTGGAGAAGAGCCAGAAGTTGCACAGTGCTGGATCTG
Organism: Octodon degus; assembly: GCF_000260255.1. Lineage (NCBI taxonomy): Eukaryota > Metazoa > Chordata > Mammalia > Rodentia > Octodontidae > Octodon > Octodon degus. Next base: position 5,224 of record NW_004524637.1, read on the forward strand.
GTGAATAAGATAGATGAAGACACATCATAATGTTTTCATAAGCATACCTTTCTATTAAATGTCACTTGGCAATGGAATTCACCATATGTTTATTATACCTTATAGAGGCACAAAAAGAACTTCCAGGGGCTGGTGAGATGGCTCAGTGGTCTAAAGCGCCTACTTAGAACAAAACAAGCTTAGCAAAGCACAGGGACCGCGGTTCAATCCCCCAGCACCACATGCCAGCCAGCCCGCCCCCTGGTGGGCTGAGCTGGCCACACACACACACACACACACAAATAAATAAATAAATAATTAAAAAAAAAAGAACTTCCAGAACTGCTTCTGAACGCAGCAGGAATGATGGGTTAAGTATGTTCAAAGCAAGAGAGATGGTATTTTGAGGAGGTCTCATGGCACTGTGTCTTGAAATTTAAATACATCATATGTTTTGACCACCTCTTGTGCCTACATTCTGGCTCAAAGGAGTTGAAAGGCAAGTGGAATTCCTGACCTAGACTTAGATAGAAGAGAGTCCCAAAACTTGTACCTGCCCAGTTTCCAAGCCTTTGTGTGCCTCAGAGCCTTCCCTGCCTCCTGGGGCCCATAGACGTGACGATTCTCAGTATAGATGGTGCTAAGAGGGAAAGCCAGGAATAGGCATGCATGCAGAGGGAGATTACTAAGCACATGTTGAAACATGTGAACAAACAAACACAGACTAAATCCTCTCAAAGCCACATTTCTTCCCTATACATTGGGGATAATAACATTGTGCTTGGCTTTGAGGTTTTTATGAAGATTAATTTTTGTGAAGATTAATCATTTAATTAAAACAACAAATATATGGCAGAATGTCTATTGTATGCCAAGTATTGATGTAGGTACTTTGGAATGCAGTGGAGAATAAGCCCTGGAAAATTCTCATATGATGGGTTTATACTTAGGTGAAAAGATCTGCTTATCCTATAGGAGCTAAAAGTCTGTATGATTACAATTAATGCATAAGGATGTGTGGCTTTTTTCACTGAACTTTGTGTTCCATGGATTTTAGAAATTTGAGAATAAAGTGTGTGTGTGTGTGTGTGTGTGTGTGTGTGTGTATGTGCGCATTTGAGATAGGGATCTTACTATGTTGCCCACTAGGCTGGTCTCAAAATCCTAAACTGTAGCATTCTTCTCACTTCAGCCTTCCAAATATCTGAGACTATAGGTGCACACCACTATGCCTGGTTAGATGTTAGATATTATCATTGCCATTGTTTACGTTCCACTGTCTAACTGTTGGATATTTTGATTGATCCAGTTTTTGAGTATTATAAATGAAGCTTCCACAAACACTTCTGTATAATAAATTATGACAATTATTTTGAGTTAGTTCCATAAAATAAATTCTAAGAAGGTCATTAGTGGGTTAATGGTTGAGAATATTTTTTGACTTTTGTTAGGAATATAACAGGAATATTTCATGAAATTATTTATCTGTAATAATTAGTTTTATTTTCAACATTCCAATGATTGAAATGTTTTCATCATTTAATAATTCTTTGGTCATTTAAAAGCTTGAAATGGTCTTTCATAGTTGGTTTGAATTTTATGAAGCTGAATATTTTTCTTTCATGTTGTATATACATACTCAGTTGGACTAGGTTGAGATGTAACAGTATCCCAAAAGTCCCAGTAACTTATAATACTAAAGATTCCTTTGTTAGGACCTCTATCTAGAATATGTAAAGAATTTTTTAAAAATCAGACCATATACTTCAGTCCAAAAATGGGCATTAGAGATGGATACACACTTCTTAGATGACTAAATATAAATGGCAAATACTTCATTTGAAAAACTTCAACATCATGGGTCATCTGAAACATGCAAATTAAAACAACGCTGAGATTCTATGTCACCCCAGAAAGAATAGCTATCATCAAAAAATCTATAACAAATTCTGGTGGAGTGATGGGGCAAAAGGAACTCTTCTCCACTGTTTGTGGGAGTGTAGATGGGTATAATCATTGTAGAAATCAGTGTAGAGAGTCCTCAAAAAATGAGGACTATAGGTCTCATGTGACCCAGCTATTCCCTTTCTGGATATTTTTGAAGAAGAAGTAAAAACATTATACCACAGCAATATATGTGTGCCCATCTTTATAGTAGCTCAGCTTGTAATAACCAAATTTTGGAAACAAACCAAATGTCTATCAACTGAGGAATGGACAAAAAGATGTGATATTTTTATGCAATGGACTACTACTCAGATATAAAGAAAGATAAACTCAAGGCTTTTATTTATAAATGGGTGCAAATAGAGACCATATTCATAAATGAAATAAATTAGACTTGCATGTTTAAACATATTGTCTCCCTAGTGTAAGAAACTAAAAGTGTAAATA
>NW_004524637.1:7713-9347 GCF_000260255.1 Octodon degus
AGAGAGAGAGAGAGAGAGAGAGAGAGAGAGACAGACAGACAGACAGACAGACACAAGAAAGCTAACATAATTGTACTACTAATTACTATTAGTTCATTAAAAGGAACAGTTTGCATTTACATTGTTTGATCAATCTTACATGTCTATGTCTAGGAATCTGAGCAACTACTTAGAAGATAATATGCAATATAATAACCATTGTTAATTTTTTTATCATCTTGTTTTGAAATTCTGTACCATTTTAAAAATTCTTTTTAAAATAAAAAAAGTGCCTTTGTATTTTTGCTCATGCAAGATTCCTACTTGAGGTTGACTATTCACTTTTCTCATGTCCTAGCTGTAGCAGCCAGGCAGGTAGAGCAGCCATCATCTGAAATGCTATTTATTGGTAACCGAGACAGTACACAAGAGCTAGAAGCAAATCATGTGTAGCTTATTAAACATATGACTAGAAGTTACTCTTGTTACTTCTGCAATTTCATTGGCCAATGCAAATCACATGACCATATCACTTTCTGTGTCATTTCATTGGCTAATGCAAGTCACATGGTCTACTTTATTTCAAATAAAAGAGGTGTTTAATTCCAGCACTTATAGGAGAAAAATCCTATAATTCTTTCATGTCATGGTTCACTAGGATTTTTCTTTTCTAAGTGTGCTATTTATTCTTTGATTGTTTTTAGTACACAGTGATACTAAGAGAGAAAAAAGTGTAATGTTCTGTATCTGATGCTTTTCTCTGGGGATGTTATAGTTCAGATCATCCATCCACAGAATGTGTGGTGGTCTTCTCTCTCCTTATGCTGACATAAAATCAGTATTCCCTGGAGTGTATCTATATATTTTTACTTTTCTTCATTTTTCTTTTCTGGCTGCATCAGAATGCTGTCTTGAGAAGTCTTTGATCATTCTTTCCTTGTTCCTCATGGGGATAGGGGAGGGAGTGTCATTGTCTTTTCAGATTTTGCCTGTAGCTTCAGGATTCATAGTGACAAAACCGGGAGGCATTGAGTGCAAGTGTCAAGGGTGCAGGAAGTGACCGCAGTCCAGTGAATTACTTGCTCCCTTTCAAAGGCAAGCTGGCTCGGCTTCAACTTCTTGCCCATTGGTCCCTCCCTAGATGTCACTCATGTTAAAGAGAATATTATTAAAACCAATTAAAATGTGCTCCATTTAGAAATTTTGATATTTTATTATTAGAAGAATGCAGATTTAATCTTTTCAATATAAATCTGATAATTCTAATGAGTTGACTTCGTCTTTCCCATCTGATCTAATTCTTCATGTATAAACTAGTTAGAAAGGAAACAGTGATTAGGTAAAGAGATAGCTGTCACCTGAGAGGGTGCCCTCAGGAAAAGTAAACTTTATGAACAGAGTAGAGAGGGAATTATATGTGTGTGTATGCACATATGTCTGGGAAAACACACACACATGTGCAGACATGTGACAAGAGAAGCTGAAGTACATCTATTGCAGTTAAGTGCTGCCAAATGAATGCTTGGGCTAGGGGCCTGAGGAGGGAGCATGGATCTTTTATACTTACTCCAGGGTAGGCTGAGAGATTTACTAAAGAAGAAGAAGAAGAAGAAGAAGAAGAAGAAGAAGAAGAAGAAGAAGAAGAAGAAGAAGAA
>NW_004524637.1:9767-15327 GCF_000260255.1 Octodon degus
GAGGAGGAGGAGGAGGACAAGGACAAGGAGGAGGAAGAAGAGGAGCAGGAGGAGGAAGAGAAGGAGGAGGAGGAGGTTGTGGTGGAGGAGGTGGCGGAGGAAGAGACAACACCCACAACCCACCCTGTTGCCTGTGTCCCAGGATTCTCAGTTCTGACTACACATCAGAACCATCAGGGGAACTTACAAAGTATGATTTCCAGGCATTCTCTGGACAGTCTCATTCACTTGCTCTGTGGTAGGGCTTGCACTTGTGCATTTTTTAAGTGTGCAAGGCCCAAATCTAATGAAGTACCAGTGAAGTTCCGCTTGTGCCTAGTATACAAAAATACCTACTTACCATCACACGTCAGCAAGTATGCTTCTTTGTGCTTTTGATGCTTAGTAGAGTCAGTCATTTAACCATTCTTCTAAGTTGTATGTAAAGGATTGAATGGTTGGCTCTGTTCCATGTCCTGAATCCTTTGAATGTGACCTTATTCAGAAAAGGGTCTTTGTGGATTTAATTCAAGGAATGCAGGGAACTTGAGATGAGATCATTCTGGATCACCAGATGGGTCTTAAATCCAATGAGATGGAGGCAGAAGAGATAGCACAGGAGAGGGGAAGCCAGTCATGTGGAGACACAGGCAGAGGTGGGAGTGAGGCAGCCACAGCCAACACATGCGGACAGCCCCCAGGAGCCTGAAGAGGCCAAGAAGCATCCTTTCCAGCAGCCTAGAGGAAAATTAGCCTTACTGACACCATGATTTCTGATTTCTGCCTTCTATAATCAGAAAATCAATTTCTGTGCTATTCTCTAGGTTTGCTGGCTATTTTTCCAGAATAAAGCTTGGGCTTTTCCCTGATTTTTGCACACCCTCTTTGGACAGATGCATGCTGGCACAAAACAGCACACAACAGCAGCAGTGCAAGCTCACAGCTGTGCCCTACTTAGGACTCTCCCCAACTCCCTGATTGTTTTGTTCATCATTCTTGCCTTTCTTCTTGGAGTGGTGCACTTTTACCTCTGCTTGTGTCTACCCTCTGCCCACATTCCTGGATAATAGTCCCTCTCTGTGTTTTCACTGGGGAAGGGGTCTTACTAAGTTAGTACTTTGGGATATATATAGAGAGGCAGTGACTATAAAGAATGGGAAAAAGGAAAACTCTGTGATACAAGCTAGGGCCAAGACAAGCTTCATGAGCAAATCACATGCGTTAAAGCCATTAAAAAATAAAAAAGACCTTATGCATTGCCTAGAGTTAGGGCAACTGGGACTTCATAGTCTGAGAATGTTCCAGATCTTTAGTTTGTGTCTCATGTAGAAAAATAGCTACTTTTACTAAAATGGAAGGAGACAGTAGGGAGCAGAGAAGACAGTGATACAATGAGCTATTTTCAATAGTCTGCAGGAGACACTTTACAAGGTCCCAAGTGCATGTGTGAGACCATAGACAGTACTGAACCCTATAGTACTATATATTTTCTATGTCTACATACTTATCTTAATGTTTAATTTGTAGTTTAGGCATAGTAAGAAGTTGACAACAGCTAATAAAATATAACAATTGTAACAACACAATAAAAGTTATTTAAAACTTATGAATTGTTTATTTTTGGAAGTTTTCATTTAATATTTTTAGACCATTGTGAACTGTATGTAACCAAAACCATGGAAAGTGAAATCACTGATTAGGACTACAATTGCATGTGTTTACTGCTGGCATAAGTGAGAGCTCATAGGACCCAAATGTCATGCTTTGAATGCTGGGATGGAGAAGGGGAACCCAGGGAGATTCTAAGTACAGGCTGGGGCCCCCAGGCCCAAGTGAAAATCTTAGAAACTGGAGGCCAAAATGAGCTTTTGAGTAGTCGATCAGCAGGACTAGCTGGGCAGGACCAGATCACTCTGTCCACTTCCCAAACCAGGAAGTCCTCAGTGGAACCCCAGAGAGCTGGCTCTGTGAATGTGGGATTTTAAAAATAAGCTTTTTAGTTTAGAACAATTTGATATTTGTAGGATTGAGAGGCTAGCACGGAGACTGCCTATGTGCCCTATACTGGGTTTCCTCTCTTATTAACAACTTTATCAACAGATGAGCCAACATAAGTGCATTATCTTAAAGTTTGAGATTTCCTCTCACATCTCATTTCTGTTCCAGAAGCCCATCTAGGACACCTCATTATACTGAGTCATTGGGTCTTCATTGGCTCCTCTTGGTTGTAACAATTTCTCAGGTTTCCTTATTTTGATGATCTTGACAGTTTTAAGAAACTCTGTTCAGGTATTTTGTAGATGTCCCTTGATTGGGTTTATCAGACGGTTTTTTTTTTTTTTTTTTTTTTTTTTTTTGTATTAGGAATTGAACCTAAGACCTTGCACTCCATTTTTTTTTTAAATTTTAGGATATGTATCTTCATGTTGTTCAAGCTGGTTTTACACTTAATTAAGATCCACCTGCATCAGCCTCCCAAGGTTGGGATAACAGGCATATGCCACCACTCCCAGCTGTCTAATACTTTTTTCATGTCAGACAGGACTAAGGGACTTTAGGGAGGAAGATCAGAAAGATCTACATTCTTCTTAGCACATCATATCAAAGGTACAGTCAACATAACTTCTGAGTATTACTGATTTAAGCTTGACATTTTTGGAGAAGTAGTGTTTTTCAGGCATCTGTGTGGTAAAGTTATTCATTTTCTCCTTTTCCAATTTATATTATTTGGAAGAAAATCACTATCTACAGCTTATACATCAAAATGGGAAATTACCCATTACCTCCTAAAAGTGCATTTGCCCTATATAAATTACTTAGAATTCTGCACATGATTTATCTATTCTCCATGTTTTTACTCACTTGAACATTTTTAATCAACATAGTTCCATTGAAATTTTTTGTCATGTGCCTTGAATGATATCCCAGTATTGTGGAAATATAGATATGAGATAAAAGCCTAATGTCCCAAGGGAGCAAGGAACAATATTCAGAGCCCAAGGAGAGCTGCTGTCTCTCATTTGTAAATTTTGGCAAGCTGGTATTTAAGGCTATAGGTAACAGCTTCTCCTGATGGCATCCTGTCTTTTCTTTGATCCCTTGGTTGGGATGTTATCAACAAGCATTGTGTAAACTTAGTGTTAGAAATGGTGGAAGTCTATAGAAAAAGTAGTTTGTGTTTACCAAAGTAATTAGGCACATTTTTAAGCCTGTCTTTAACCCTCAATAAATGTGAGACGTTTTTGTGGCTCTGGGCTCACTTAGAGAGAGACTAATCTCAGTGAGACCTCTAAAGCTATATTCATTGAGTCTTCTCATCATTTCTTTTGGCACTGACTCATAACATACAACATAATATTACTTTTTTTCTCTTAAATTGTTGCCACTTTGGAAACTGAGAGCTCTTTCATTTAGTTCCTATGGTTCTTTGGCGCACAGCTATCAATGTAGGCCTTTTTGTACTTTCATTTCGAGCACTTCTTTCTTTGTCTGTTTTTGGTACTACAAGATGCTCTAGGATCATTTTTTATATTTCTTGCCCCAGTTCTAGGAGCAACCAGTTCTCCAAGGAGCCCACTTTCCCTTTGTTGGAAAATAGTATAAAGCAAGATCTGAACACTGGCCCAGGTGGGACAGTGACCTAGCAGACCTCTGCAGGGTTGTACCAGTGCAGTGGAAAAGTCTGAAGCAGCAGTGAGAATATGAGCCAGCAGTTGGTAAGTTAGGTGACCGAGAGTTGTACTTCAGCACACAGATAGGTGGGATTAAAGCAATGAGTGGGGCACCATTTTTATATCAAAGAAGACTGATCTCAGCCCCTACACCCAGAGGCCAAGATCAGCCACATACCCAGCACAGATCCCACTGTAAACTTGGCTGGAGTACTTAGCACATTTCTGGGTCCAATTTGGATCAACCATGAAACTGTAGACTCTAGAGGGCTTTTGCTGCTTTTATTTTTCTGCTTGTTTGTTTGATTGGTTTTCATCTTTCTATCCAGTTGGGGTTTTTTGTTGTTGTTTTGTCTTATTTTTTTGTGGTTTTGTTTTGTTTTGGTTTGGTTTTTTTCCTTTTTTTTTCTTTCCAGATTTAGATTTCTTACCTTTCTTGTTTTCTTTAACTAATCTTTTTTCTCTCTCCTCAATTATCTTGATTGAGTTTATGATAATTTCATGTGAATAAACACTGTCTCTTTTTCTGGTTCACTTCGATGCTCTTTTGCTTTCTCTTCCAGTCTTTCCCTTCTGTGTCCTCTACTTTCCAAAAACTTGAGTAATCATCTTTTGCCCCCCAGCCTTGCTCTTACCATATGAACCGCATTTATCTGTCTATCTTGTCCCATATCTCTTTTAACCTCCTCCCCCACAACAGGGTAAAATCACTCTATTAATGAGACAATCATTGCATGCAAGTTTCTGATATATGTTAGATTTTGTTATATAATCGTAGAACTTGCTCCTATGGTTAAAGGTATCAGGATAATAGTTATGGCAATTTGTAATAGATTATGCTTGAAACTATTGTTATTACTAACTATAAAACTTTAGCCAAGATAAGCATACTTGTTGTAATCAGTTTTTCTTCCCTGTATGACAACACTATGATTGAATGGTGAAATGACTATCACTGTAGTCCAGTACCAAAGGACTGGGTGCTGAGCCCAATAGATAATAGCTTCTTATCCTTAATACATTCAGAAGGTAGGTTCTTGGGATAGACCCAAAGGTCAAGAACCATGTACATCAGAAGACACCCCTGAGGAACAGGCATTTCCTAAAGAAGCTTCAATACTAGGGATAAAGTTATCTACCATAAGACATCTACAAGGATCAACACAGAAAATAAAATAAAACGTAGAAAATACAAAATGACAAGACACAGAAGCAAAATGCCCATAGAACTTCATAAACACATGAAAATTAAATAGCACTCTCCTGGACAACCAATGGGTCACAGATGAAATTAAAGAAGAAATTAGACAGTTTCTACAATTAAATGACAACAACAATACAACATACCAGAATTTATGGGACAAAAAGAAAATAGTCTTAAGAGAGAAATTTATAGCAGTGAATACCCGTATCAGGAAAATAGAGTGAACACAAATAAACAACTTAATATTGAAACTCTAACTTATAGGAAAACAAGAAAAGACTAAGCCAAAAGCTCATATGAGGGAAGAAATTATAAAGATCAGAGAAAAAGTTAAAACATTGGAGATTAAAAAAAAATTCAAGACTCGATGAATCAAAGAGCCAGTTCTTTGAAAAATTAAATAAAACCGACAAACCTGTAGCCTATCTTGTCAAGAAAAGGAAAGAATCAAATCCATTCAATTAGGAGTGAAAAGGGTAAGTCACAACAGAACCTGCAGAAATCCAGAAGAACATCTATAACTACTTCAAAAACTTGTATTCTAATAAGATGGAAAATGCAGAAAAAGTGGACAGATTCTTAGATATATACAAATTACCAAGGTTGAATTGAGAAGATATGAAACTTCTAAATAAAACAATATCAATCAATGAAATTGAAGATGTAATTAAAATCCTACCAACAAAGAAAAGCTCAGGATCTGGCA
>NW_004524637.1:35796-44867 GCF_000260255.1 Octodon degus
ATCCTGGTGGATTACATATAAATTCTACAAGAAATTTAGAGAAGACTTAATGCCAATTTTCTCAACCTCTTCAATAAAATCGAAAGGGAAACAATTCTCCCAAATTCATTCCTGGAGAAAAATATTATTCTGATACCAAAACCAGAGAAGAACCCAAGCAAAAAAGATAACTATAGGATTATCTTCCTAATGAACACAGATGCAGAAAACCTCATTAAAATACTAGCAAACTGAATATATCAAATCATCAAGAAGATTATATATCACAACCAAGTGGGATTCAACCCAAGAATGCAGGGATAGTTGAATATGTGCAAATCAATAACTCTAATACACCATATAAACAGAGCCAAAGAAAAAATCATGATCATCTCAGTAGATGCACAAAAAGCTTTTGACAAAATCCACCACTGAGTCATGATAAAACCCTACAGGAAATCAAGGTAGATCATCTTTACCTGAACCTGAAAAAAGCCATGTATGACAAACCAACAACCAACATCATACTAAATGGACAAAAATTGAAAGTATTCACTTTAAAATCAGGAACAAGATAAGGATGCCCCTTGTCAGCATTCCTATTCAATCATGAGCCAGAGAAATTGTGTGTGTGTGTGTGTGTGTGTGTGTGTGTGTGTGAGAGAGAGAGAGAGAGAGAGAGAGAGAGAGAGAGAAAGAAGGAATAATGATTGAAAAGGAAGAAGTGAAGTTATCATTATTTCAGATGACATCATATTCTACATAAAAGGCCCCCAAAACACTACCAAGAGACCTGTACGTTTAATAACAAAATTCAGTAGCAGAGAAAGATGCAAAGTCCACACTCAAAAATCAGCATTTCTGTGCACAAACAACAAAGGCACTGACAGAGAAATGGAAACCATGCCCTTAACAATAACATCCCAAAATGAAATACTTAGTAATTAATTTCACAAAGAAAGCAAAAGGGGGTTGGGGAGAGGGCTCAGTGGAATAAGCGCTTCCCTGGCAAGCACAAGGGCCTGAGTTCAATCCCTGGTTCCACAAAAAAAAAAAAAGTTTCTCTCAAAGAAAGCAAAAGATTTGAGAAAAAAGACTGAAGAGGATTATAGGAACTAAAAAGATTTTTTACTCCTGGATAAGAAGAATGAACATTGTGAAAATGGCCATACTCCTAAAATTGTTATACAGATTCAATGCAATCCCAATTAAAATACCATTAGTATACCTCACAGATCTAGACAAAAAATTCCTAAAATTCATCTGGAACCAGTAGAGATCTAGAATAGGAAAAGCAATCCTGAGCAATAAAAGAAAGGCAGGAGGCATCACAATCCCTTGAAACTACACTACAAAGCTTCTGTGATATTATCAGCATGGTACTAGGAAGAAAAAGAACTGAGGATCAATGGAACAGATTAGATGATGCATGCACAACTATAAACACAGTGTCACCTTACATTTGATAAAGGGGTGAAACACATGCACTGGAAGACTGTTCCTCAGAGAAAGGACTTCTATCTAGAACATATAAAGAGTAAAAAAAAAAAATCAGGCTCCCAGAAATCAAAGACCCATCCAGAAATGGGTATCTGAGATGAATATACACTTCTCACATGAGATACAAATGGTAATTAAATATATGAAAATATGTTCAACTTCATTGATTATCTAAGCAGTGCAAATTAAAACAACACTGAGATTTCATCCCCTCAGAAAGAATGGCTATAATGAAAAAATCAACCAATGTGAGTGGTGAGATAACTAAGTGGATTAAGTACCTGCTTAGGCAAGTGCGGGGACCAGGGTTCAATCCATGGCACCACATTCTGTACAAACCCCACTCCCTGGGAATACTGGGCCAGCCACCGAGTCCAGGTGTGGTGGTGCACACCTGTAATCTCAGCACTGGGGAGGCTGTAAACAGGACGATCACTACAAGTTCAAACTGTATAGTGAGACCCTGTACCAAGTATATAAATTAAAAATAAAAAGCAAAAGAAGTCAACCAACAACAAATGCTGGGGGTGGGGTGTGGGGAAAAAGGAACAATTCTCCACTGTTAGTGGGAGTGTAGACTGGTAGAAACCACTATGGAAAGCAGTGTGGAGATTTCTTGGGAAGCTAAGGTTGGAAGTTCCATTCAACCCAGCTATACCTCCTGGATATTTTTCTAAATGAACTGAAAATATCATACCACTGTGATATATGTATACACACGTTTACAGCAGCACAATTTGTCATAGCTAAATCTTGGAAACAACCCAAATGACCATCAATGGGAGGAATGGATAAAAAAGATGTGGCACTTTTACACAATGGAGTAGTTCTCAGCTACAAAAAGAGATAATTTTGAGTCTTTTATAGATAAATGGATGCAACTAGAGATCATATGCAGAAGTGAAATAAATAAGACCCACATGTGCAAACATTATATTGTCTTTTTTTGCCATAGTTTTATTGATAAACAAATAGCAATGAGACAATTTCAAATCAAATTGGTAGGGCAGTTTCAATAATTAACACACTGCATACGTTCTTCTTAGTGGTTAATTGCTGTACAAGATGTGGACTTGATATCCTATTTACAAACACCATTAGAACAAATCATTCTGTTCATTATATTGTCTTGCTAGTGTCAGAACCTGAAAGAGTAAATAAAGTCTGAAAGATACAATAGATACGGTGAAAGGGAAAGAATCTGTTCAAAGGGAAGGAAAAACTGGGATGAGAAAAGGGGTGGGAGGGAGAGGGGAAAGAGATATTTGTGTATGCATACAGGATGGCTTGGGTAATTGTACTGCTGATTTCTTTTGGCCTTCAGAGGGGAGAAGTTGGTACTTAAAATTTTATTTTTTTAAATTTTTTGTCCTTTGTAATGCCCTATAACCTTTTTATTATTCATTTATTTATACCAATTTTTTGTGTTTGTATCTTGTAATCTGAACAACTGATTTTAAGACATTACATAATACAGCAACCAACATGGAATTCCTATTGTTGTGTTTGGTGAATTTCTGTATCATTTCTAATTATTTTTTACTATTTTGGATTCTCTTAGATAATAATAATAAAAAGAAGATGATACACCATGACCAAATAGGATTCATAACAGGGGTGCAGGGATGGCTCAACGTATGTAAATCAATAAATGTAATACACCATATTAATAGACCCATGGTCAAAAACCATATGATCATCTCAATAGATGCAGAAAAAGCTTTTGACAAAGTCCATCACCCATTCATGATAAAAATCCTACAGAAAATCAGAATAGATGGGCTTTATCTCAATGTAATAAAATCCTTCAATGACAAGCCAATAGCCATCATCAGATTAAGTGGACACAGTATGAAAGAAAACTTTTCCTCTCAAATCAGGAATAAGACAAAGATGTCCATTGCCTCCATTCTTATTCAACATAGTCTTGGAAACTTTAGCTAGAAATGAGACAGAGGAAGAGATAAAAGGAATAATCATACGGAAAGAAGAAGTGAAATTATCATTACAAAAGATGATATGATACTCTACGTGGAATCCCCCCAAAACTCCACTAAATAACTGTTAGATTCAATAAATGAATTCAGTAGCACAGGTGCATACAAAGTCAATATTCAAAAATCAGTAGTGTTCCTATACACAAATAATAACTGCCTGAGAGAGAAATTAGGAAAAAAACAGTATCTTTCACAATAGAATCCCCTAAAATGAGATATCTAGGAATCACTCTGATGAAAGATGTAAAAGAGCTCTATGTTGAAAACAACAGCATTCTGAAAAAGGAGATTGAAGTGGATATCAGAAAATTGAATGGTTTCACTGCTCATGGGGAACAAGAACGAATATGGTGAAAATGGCCATGTTTCCAAAACTGTTTACAGATTTAATGCAATTCCAATCAAAGTGCCAACAGTATATCTCACAGAATTAGATAAAACAATCTTAAAATTAATTTGGAATCAGAAGAGACCTAGAATAGCAAAGGCAATTCTGGACAACAAAGGTAAGGCAGGAGACATCACAATCCCTGACTTGAAATTATTCTATGAAATAACTGTGATAAAAATAACATGGTACCAGCAAGAAAAACAAAACAAAACAACAGCAACAAAAACAGACATGCGATCAATGCAACAGACTAGAAGATGCAGAAATAACTTCATAATACTCAACTACCTTATATTTGACAAAGAAACCAAACACACACACTGGAAGAAAAATAGCAGTGAAAAATAAACACTGTTGAAAAAATTGGTTCTGCACATGTTCAAAATTTCAATTGGACTAATATATTTTACCATGCATCAAACTGAATTTGAAATGGATCAAAGATCTTAATATTAAGATAGAAGCATTGAATCTACTGGAAGATAGATTAAGTAAAACTCTTGAAGACACTGGTGTAGGAAAAGACTTTGTGAATAAAACACTAATTGCACAGGAACTGTCACAAAGAATCAGCAACTGGGACCTCATCTTATTATTGCTCTTGCACAGCAAGAGAAACCACCAACAGAGTGAGAAACAATGCATAGTGTGGGAAAAATGTTTGTTGGCTGTTTCTCAGACATACATAAACAACTCAAAAAAAAAAAAGACCTCCCAAATTTAAATACCCAATCCAAAAATGGGCATCAAATATTAATACACTTTTCAGATGAAGAAATATAAACAGAAAATAAATACATGAAAAATGTTCAACATTAATCTTCATTTGAGATATGCAAATTAAGACCACACCGAGATTCCACCTCATTGCAGAGAGAATGGTCAGCATCAAGAAATCAACCAACACCATTGGTGGAGGGCCTGTGGGGTAAAAGGAGCTCTTTTCCACTCTTGATGGGCATATAGACTGCTGCAGCAACTGTGGAAATCAGTGTAGAGATTCTTCAGAAAACTAGGATTGGAGGTCCCATTTGACCCAGCTATTCCCTTCTGAGTATCTTCCCAGAAGAATTAAAAGCATCACACCACAGTGGTGTATGGGAATCTGTGTTTACAGCAGCACGGTTTGTATTAGCTAGATCTTGGGAACAACCCAAATGTTCATCAACTGAGGAATGGATTAAAAAATGTGGCTCTTCTGTAGGGATTTAAAGTTTAACATATCAATACTTGATGCAAAATATCTGTTCCATGTTATAAGATGTTTGATATTCAGACAGTTAGGTTAAGCTCAACTGCCTATGTTACTGGGGAATAATATCATTAAGCCTCTCTTCTGGAAGGCTAACAACTTAAGTTTGCAGAGCAAAAATTAGAGAAAAAGAAGGCTGCAAGGACAGCCAACATGTTGGCCCTAGCCTTTCAAGGTCAGTGAGGACTCAGGACATAAGAGAACCTGTACTGTCACATGTAACTCAGTTGTATCCTAATTTTTCTGATCAAGGAGATTATGGGGTCACAGAGGAAAGTGATTGATGATGTAGAGTGTGCCTAAAGAGAGTCACTAAAAGAGAAAACATCTTCTCAGGTTTTCACAGAGAGCAAATTGGTCAGGCAATGGCTGTGACTCATCCACATAGCTGACACTCACAAAGGACCTACAAACTGTAGTACAGGGTTTCGGGATAAATCCTGAAGGGATTTGACTGATCTTGGCAAATACAAAAGTTACATTTCATGTTATGTAGGTCTTACTTTATCTTGGTCTTAACCATCCAGCAGAAAAGTATAAGAATGAGGTATAAAAAGTAAAGCTATGTTAATATGCTGAGCTGCAAAAGGCTCAAGTCAACACCTTCTGACATTCCCAGTCCTATGGATAACCCACTACTATTATGGACTAGTGGACTATATTGGATTATTTTGCTGAATTCACACACCTGCAATATTTAAATGGCAATGGAATAACCATCTCTGACAAAACTAAACAAAAAGGGGGATACAAATGAAGGATCATTTTGTATCTGTATATACAAAATATGATAGATATACAGCTACTTTCTCTTAATTCAATGAATAGAAAGATTTGTACTAATAGTGTTTGGACAGGATATCATGTCTGCATCTTGTACTATGAATAACCACTAAGAAAACAACAGTATGCAATGTATTAATTATTGAAACTGTCCTACTAATCATTTTTGAAACTGTCTCATTGCTATTTGTTTCTAAATAAAATTAATTTAAAAAAAAGGAACGGCTTGTGGACCTGCTCAAATGACAAAATAAGGATATACATATACATACATATGCATATACGTACATATTTATAAGTATTTCTGTATGTAGTATGCACTTTAAGCTAAATATGAATTTGTATTGAGGTAGCCAACTTGAATCTATTACTACACAGAACATTCTGGTCTCTTTTCTTATTTGTCTGTAACCTCTCATTTCAACAGATAGAAACCTCTTACCGCCTGCCACTATTCATTTGGTTTTTCATTTCCAGTATATACGTATAATGGCTTCAAAGCTGTTAGTCTGTTAACTCATTTCCAAAGTTACATAGGTCAGCACCTTATCCTCCAACATTCTGCATCTCATCCCGGTACCTGTTTATAATATAGATGATGAATTCTAGTTCAAATTGAAAAAATATAAGGGAAGGGCTCACATGTGAATGAGCCTTTTTCATTAGAATAATTGAATAATTTGATGATTGAAGACTATATCCATTGTCCTGTTTTGTGCTTTTGATGATGTTGGATTTGTGGGATTGCCATCTTTCCATATTCACATGATTGACACAGAAGAGGGAAAGTTTTCTAAAGCAAATAGGGACATTAGCTGTATGAAAGAAAAAATAAATAAAATAAAACAGATGGATGCCCAAAGCTCCTCATACCTTCATCTCACAGCATAATGCTTATCTTTTTTCTTAAATTTATAACTAAAATTTTATCACTCTTAACAAAATTTATTTATCTTTTTTCTCCAAAGAGATAGCTGGGTCCACAGTTACTGTTGTAGTTGCAAGCCAAGACTTCTAAATGGTCTGTTTTGCTCTCTTTAAAATTTGAATGTGGCTGTACATGGCCAGGCAATTTCTTACCTTGAAATATTTGGATTCTACAAAGGAGAAAGAACAAGATAATACTTAACTAAAGATATTAATCTTTCATGGAACAACAGCAAAGGAAATGTTCTTAGGAAATGTTTGTACCTTCATAATTCTCTTTGCATAATTCTAAGTAGAAACTCAACTGTTTTTCTGATGTAATCATCTAGTCCTGTGGAGAAGGCAGACAAGGAAGGATGTGGATCCACGTATCCTGGGGCCAGCAATTTCTATCCCCAGCATTGCTTAATGTGTGTTCTTATTTTGTCTGCACATAGGATTTATTTATTAGTGCTAACTGAAAGTCAAATATATATCTTTTTAAAAATGTATTTAGTACAGGGTCTTCAGGGTCTCACTAAACAGATTGGACTTATAATAATCCTCTTGTTTTCAGCCTTCCAAGTGCTGGGATTACAGCCACTCTTTTCTGTTCTTCAGAAGTTTAATTTAGTAATCATTTTGTGTCTGTCAAACATTTTATGTGTGTTTTTCCTTAACCCTATTAATTGCAGCTGAGATTCAAGGCATTGCAATTAAATTGTATACAATTTTTTACTTTGAAAATCTCTTCAAAATGTCATTGGACTAAAATTTTATTTATTTATTTATTTATTTATTTATTTATTTATTTATTTATTTATTTATTTTAAAAATAATTTTATTGAGAAACAAATAGCAATGAGACAGTTTCAGAACCGATTAGTAGGACAGTTTCAATAATTAATACATTGTATATTGTTATCTTCTTAGTGGTTATTCATAGTACAAGATGCAGACATTATATCCTGTCCACAAACACTATTTTGTATCCCCTTTTTTGTTTAGTTTTGTCAGAGACGGGTATTCCATTGTCATTTAAATATTGTAGGTGTGTGAATTCAGCAAAATATTCCAATATATTGCACTAGTCCATACTAGTAGTGGGTTATCCGTAGGATTGGCAATGCCCGAAGGTGTTGAATTGAGTCTTTTACAACTCATCATATTAATATGGCTTTACTTTTTATGCCTCATGTTTATACTTTTCTGCTGATGGTTAAGACCAAGATAAAATATGACCTATATAACAAGAAATGTAACTTTTGTATCTGCCAAGCTCAGTCAAACCCCTTCAGAATTTTTCCTGAAACCCTGTACTACAGTTTGTAGGTCCTTTGTCAGTATCAGCCATATGGATGAGTCACGGCCATGGCCCGAACAGTTTGCTCTCTGTGAAAGCCTGAAAGAATGTTTTCTCTTTAAGTGACTCTCCTTAGGCACACTCTACATCACTGATCACTTTCCTCTGTGGCACCATAATCTCCTTGATCTGAAAATTGGGACACAACTGAGTTACATGATGTGACAGTACAGGTTCTTCTATGTCCTGAGTCCTCACTGACCTTGAAAAGCTAGGGCCAAAGTGTTAGTTGTCCTTGCAGCCCTTCTTTTTCTCTAATTTTTGCTCTGCAAATTTAAATTGTTAACCTTCCAGAAGTGAAACTTATTATTATTACCCTATAACATAGGCAGTTGAGCTTAACCTCACTAGCTGTCTGAATATCAAACATCTTAGACATAACATGGAACAGGTATTTTGTATCAAGTATTGATGTGTTAAACTTTAATCCATATAGAATATGAAGAAAAAAATTAAAATTAAAAAATATTTAGAAAAATAAGAATAAACAATCACATATTTTTGCACAGAAATTTAGAAATCTAACCATATACAACACTATAACAGGACAGTCTTATGACATTTTTTTCCTTGTCTCTTGTTTTCATTTATTACCTTTTTTTTTTTAGACAGACATTTACTTGAGAGTGGACTGGAATTAAATTATATTAATTTGTACAGAGAACAGAATGAGTTGCAATATGTGGCCACCACTAAGATAAGACCAGAGATAACAATGAAAGAGCTATGATTTGTCATCTGTTTTATCTGATTATGCTTCTTAGCATATCATAAAAGAATACAGAAAGATATTTTCAATTCATAGAGAAGAATAATGCTGTGTTTCCAAGCAGAGTATATCACTAATTGAGAATTGACTCTCTCTCTCTCTCTCTCTCTCTCTCTCTCTCTCTCTCTCTC
>NW_004524637.1:44967-47690 GCF_000260255.1 Octodon degus
TCTCTGTCTCTGTCTCTGTCTCTGTCTCTGTCTCTCTCTCTCTCTGTCTCTCTCTCTGTCTGTCTCTCTGTATCTCTGTCTCTGTCTCTCTCTCCCTCTCTCTCTCTCCCTCCCTCTTTCCCTCTCCATATTTCCCCAATAGTAGACTGTTTGAAACATTTTCATTCAACAAATCAATGTTTTTAATGAAAAATATAAGTTTAGTATACCTGTCTCAATCACAAAGAGAATGACAGTATTGTCTCTTCACTCCGTTTAGATTGGCTTTAAAACCCCACTACTTCCCATAGGTCTTTCTTATTAAGGTCACCAGATTGTCCTCCATACCTTCAAATACTATGGTCATTTTTGTATTTATTAAAATTCTCAGAAGCATGTAATATAATTTATGATTGCACTTTCATTGAAATATTCTCTACGTTAGCTTATGGAACCACATTTGCCAAATATCATTTATACATCATTAACTTCCCACCAGGAATGGAGATAAAAGAAATGATAAAAATTCTCAATTAAATCTAATAGAGGTAAAAAAGGAAAAAAGTGAATAAAGAATAAAAAGGACAAATAGAGAACTAGCAGAAAGATGTAGTACTGAAATTCTGTCACAGGGATAACTAAATTAATTATTTACTAAATAATTCACTAAACACCCAAATTCATAGGTGAAAACCATCAGGCTGGATGAAGACCCCATTATATGTTGTCCTTATATATAAAGACATAGAGAGGTTAAAATAAAAGAATGAACAATACATAACAAGCTATCACTAACCTAAAGAAAGATGAATCGACAATATTAATATTAAGCAAAGAATATTACCAAGGATAAGGAAGAAGAATTTATAATGATAAAACAATTTATAAGGAATATAAAAGATTCTGAATATACGTTCATTGGTAACAACCTTTAAACATATGTAGCACAAACTGAAAAGGAAGGTGGACAAAGTCCCCAATTAAAGGTATTAAAGATTGAAGGTATTAAAACTTGTTTTCTTATAATCGATAGAAGAAAACAAGTAAGCACATAGAAGGCTTGCACAATATTTCAACGCTGTGACATGACTTTTATAGAAAACTCTTCCAAATAAAAGAATCATTTTTTATTTGCATATGGAAAATTCATTACAATAGCTTGTATGCTGGGGCATAAAATGAATCTAAATGATCCATATGAAATGAAATCATGTGGCTGGTGTTCAGTGATGATAATGAGGTTAGAAATCCACAGCAGAGATCACAGAGGGAGTGATCGCATACAGGGAAGAGATGGGGCCCAAGGCTGAAGCCCTCGAGAGAACACCAGTGTGTTAGTAGCAGGAGAGGTCTTCCAAGAAGCCCAGTGAGAAAAAAATCAAAGAGTAGTAAGGAGAACCAGGAAAAGGGAGTCACAGAGGTTAGGCAACGGAGAATTCCAAGAGACGACAATATCTAACAAGATGAAGATTGAGAATTAGACTCCAAGCCCACTATGCTTGGAGATTGGAGACTACTGGTCAACAAGGGAGTAGTGGATGGGAAATGAGGAAGCAAAGGCAGTGTCCATGCCTCCTGGGAAATCTCTTTTCTTCTCAGGAAACCAGGTGCATAAGAACAAGCCAAGAAAACCAGGGTCAGAGGAAGGCATTTTGTTTCTTTCTTTTCGTGTTTTTTTTTTTTTAAAGTTAATTAGTTTTTTATTCTAAAGATAAGAAAGACTTGGACATGTTTGTAGACTGAAGATTAAGAGCTTGTGGTTAAAAAAATCCTGTTGAAGATACAATAAAGAGGTTATGTGTTGGCACAAGATTCCTAAGGAGAATGTAGAATAATAGATTTATGGCTATCCATGGGGAGATACATCCTAATACAGGGATGACAGGCAACAATGTAAAGATGAGTAAAAATGTTGAGTTATTGTAGGTAGAAATGAAAATTGTTTACACAGAGCACACACTATGGATTCATGACTTTCAACATACCAAGCCCAAGCTTGGAGCTCCTGACCCAACTTCTGCCTCCTGATTATGTCTACTTAGATATACCAGTATTTTGCACTTACCATGAACTAAAATGCAGACCTATACTATCAACCAGCTCCCTCTCTCTTTCCTCTGTGTTTTCTTTTCTTTTTAAATTTTTTTATTCATTTTAATGAGAAAATAAAATAGGAATGAAACAGTTTCAAAACAGGTTAACAGGACAGTTACAATAATTAATACATTGCATATTGTTGTCTTGGTAGTGGCTATTTTTTATTTGTTTTTACTAGTACAGTTTCACTAATTAATACATTGCCTATTGCTGTCTTAGTGGTTATTCATTGTACAAGATGTAGACATGATATCCTGTCCAGAAACACTATTAGAACAAATCTCTCTGTTCAATGATCCAAGAGAATGCAGCTGTGTATCTATCTTAACTATTTTGAATGTACAGATAGAAAATGGTCATTCATTTGTATCCTCCTTTTTGTTTAGTTTTGTCAGAGAAGGGTATTCCATTGCCATTTAAATATTATTGGTGCCTTCATTCAACATAATATTCCAATATAGTCCTGAAGTCCATAATAATAGTGAGTTTTCTGTAAGACCGGCAATGACAGAAATTGTTGACTTGGCCAGGGGGATGACTGTGTGGAATAAATGCTTGCCTGGCAGGTGCCAGGGCCTGAGTTCAATCCCTGGTTCTGCCAAAAAGAAGAAGAAGAAGAAGAAGAAGAAGAAGAAGAAGAAGAAGAA
>NW_004524637.1:48885-56730 GCF_000260255.1 Octodon degus
TTAGAAATCTAACCATACACAGCATTGTAGCAGGACAGTCTTATGACATTTTTTTCCTTGTCTCTTGTTTTCATTTATTACCCCCCCTTTTTTAAACAAACATTTACTTGAGAGGCAGTGTGGCAGTAATTAGTATGTCATGACAGTTTGTTCCCTGTTTGCCCAGCCAACCAGAACCTTGACTCAGCTTGATGTATAGTGTGTTCTAGTCTTAGATCAAATGAAAACCTGGGTCTCACATGTGAAAAGCTGCAGTGTGGATTGGGCTAGCAGTATATACAAGATAGTGGTGAGAGGTGGGTCATAAAAGTTTGAATTTTGAGACAAAGGACAAATCAAAGACAACCAGGCCATTTTGGATTTTCACAGTTCACAGAAGTCAGACTGATGAGTGGTTCTATGTAGAAAGAAGAGTGAAATGGAGATTGGAGATGAAGATATGAGAGTGGAGAAGTTTGAAAGATTTGGAGGGCAGGAAGGATGATTAGAATCAAGCCCTGAGTTGGTAAAATGCTAGATATAAACTATTTCTATGGTGCTTTTTCAAATTTGAACATGAGCTTGGAGGAAGTCATTAAGGCAGCATCTTGGGACAGACTCCCTACACCTGCTGAAGGTTCCAACATCTGCTGTACTTCAGCTTTAAAGTGTGGACTTTTCCTCAATGGTTCCTTCCCTTGCCTTGCATTCAGTCTTGAGCACCAGATAACTGTGCCCTGCAATGCCTCTCTACTCTGGCCCCCAAAGCATATGTTTCCCTTCTTTTCTTTCCTTCTGTTTGGATTCCTTGCACCTTCTGTTTCTACTCAGTTTATAAATGCTAAAAAATAGCTTCTCTCATAATTTTTCCTACTCTTGGCAGAGTAGACCTGGCCAGAGACCAGTAGTAACAATGTTCATAAAAATGAATATATATATATATATATATATATATATATATATATATATAGTGGCTGTAAGTCTCATGGCCTTGCAAATGTTCCCACAAGGCCTGCAGCCATGCCCCAGACCTCCTCCAGAGCAGATTTAATTAGGATAAATGATACTAATATTTGGGCCTGGAGACTACTTGCTACGGTCCATTTGCCCAACTATGAAGCTGAGGAGCACCAAGGTGGATCACATTTCTACTCTTGCCCTCACCAATTAACTTGGAATCTCATGAACTTTTGGTTGTGTGCAAGCCTCCATGGAAATGCCCAGTTTCTTCATTCACCTCGCCCACCTGGGTTCACCTGTAGTTTTTTTTTTCCAGTACCAGGATTGAACTCAGGACCTTTTGCTTGCCAGGCAGGCACTTAAGCCCCACCTGTAGTTTTGAGTGTATTTATATCACTATGAATGTGGGTCACAAGCTGGCCATCACTTCCCTCTTCAGCAACCCTATGTTTTTTAAAGACAAACCCTCCCTGGTGTGATAGATACACCCACTTTTGACATTGAATAATCTAGAAACAGAACCTTGTCAAAACTGAGTTCTGACGTGCAGCTATATTCACTCTGACGTTGATCCAGTGAGTGAGGAGTCTGGTCCAGATGCTCCTGAGTGAAACTGTGCCTTCACCAAGAAGCACTGTGATCTACTGGAGGGTTTGCTGATAATAGCTCTTTCTGGGTCCTGTATAAAAACAATGGGTGTCCACAGCCATTGTGGAAAGAGGAAGAAGAGGAAGGTCTACATGAAAGGTGGAGCAAGTGCTGTCAGTGAGACCATGGGAAGTGGGCAAGGTGGGCACAGAGGAGGCTGCTCTCAGCCAGCTGGGAATACCAGCCAATCCCACAGGCAAAGGAGATAGAGTGGGTGGTGTGGAAGGCAGATGAGAGGAAGGCAGGGGAAAGCACTGGATTTCAC
This sequence comes from Octodon degus, assembly GCF_000260255.1. Classification (NCBI taxonomy): domain Eukaryota; kingdom Metazoa; phylum Chordata; class Mammalia; order Rodentia; family Octodontidae; genus Octodon; species Octodon degus. The sequence continues at coordinate 50,738 of NW_004524637.1, forward strand.
TAAAGCTCCAGATGAACCACAAGTTGAGGGACCACACCCATCTTGGATTCATTTGTGGAAGACAGAGACTGGGAATGGTTGCCAGGTTATATGACTGGTAATGCAGCAGCCTGCTACTTTCTGTGGCATGTACAAGGCTCAAGTGTGACTAACACAGAAGGAAGACACTGTCTTCATTCCCTGACTCCTGCCCTGGAGTTTCCCTGATTGTGGTTCTCACCAGGTGAAACCTCTTTTTGGGGAGAACTTGGAAAGGTGAAATAAGTATTTCAGGCAGTTACCATTCTATGGACACTGCCTTGGGGATGAAGCAGGGAGGCTGCAGTTCAGCAAGGCCCACAGCAATGACACCCAGTGAAGTCACACTATGGGAAGGTCTTCTTCTGAGAAACATACAGAGTACAAGACCTTCCAGGATAAGTGCCCCACAGCCTGGACACACTCTGGGCCAAGTCTGACTTTGGAGTTTAAACATGGTGTCCAACCCCAGCCTTTGCCTGATGGAAGGGGCCTGCTCAGAGTGGACAGAGCCCTCTGCAGAACAGAAAGCCCAGCAGCTTGACCTTTTAGAGGCTACAGTATCCTTACATTATCTGGGAAAAAAAAAAAGATCTGTGGAAATTTGAAAAGACTGTGGTGCATAAAAGACAAAAGCTCACAGATGACAGTACAATACATCTTCAGCTGTCACCATAGCAAAAAATATTCATAGTGTAGTTGCCTTCCCTGATAGCAGTGCTGAGTTCTTTGGCTAGATTCAAAATGAGGTTGGTTCACCGGGTATGGTGGTACATGTCTGTAATCCCAATACTTAGGGAGGCTGAAGCAGGAGGATCACTGTAAGTTTGAGGCCAGCCTGGGATACAAAGCGAGCTCAGGCTGTGTTTGAATTACATAGTAAGACCCTGTCTCAAAAAAAACAACCAAACAAACAAAAAGACAAACAATAGCAACAACAACAAAAGAACAAAATGAGGTTTGTTTTAGAGGGATGTATGCAAAAGTCTTATTGCTTACAATCTACCCAGAGAATAATAGCATCTTCAGAGACACAAGTCCATTCAGCTTCTAGAAGGCTCTAGATGTTTGTACAACCAAATTTTTCTTTCCCAGGCACAAACTCAGTTGTAGGTCTGTCAGTGTCTTCCCTTGAACTAGGGCAATAATATTTTGATAATTCTTAGAGCCAAGTTTAGAAATGAAGGTAGACCAACTTCTGGCTCCACTCTTTCTTTCTTTTCCCCTTTTTCTTTCTTTCAAGGTAAGAACAGAGCCTGCCAATGGTTTACTAATTATCTCCAAGTGAAAAGATGGATTCAGAAGAGATTTTAGATTCCCAAGGGCATAACACCCGTCATTTCACAATGGAGAATTATTTTTGCGGTATTTATTTTATGATTCCTGACCCTTGTTCTAAATCTTGCTGGTGTGTTTTCATTTAAAATGTATTAACTGAAACTTGGCATAGCAACTTGGCTCCATTAAGCTTTACAACAGCTTAATCCAGATTTTATTATACTGGGACTTGAGTATAGGAACTTTAATATGAGACGAAGCTTGGGGATAAATAGAGTGATTTTAATAGTTACTATGCATTTAACTCTTTTGGTCCCCTCTTGGCAATTAACTGAAGTGTTTGTAGTTGGATTTTAATCTCAAAATTTCACGTAGTTTCTGTAGCTCCGAGATGAAAACTCCTCATCAAGCCTCTGGGCAAATAGCAGAATGAGTTTAGTGGTCATTGTCTTAGGTGGACAGACAAGCATGAGGCCTGTCTCCTACATGTAGAGCCTTGCTGGGAATCATGGGGAAAACAGCTTTGACTCTCCTCTGGACACCATGGCACCCATACCTAAACTCCTCCATGCTAGCTCAAAAGTGCGATCCTGACTTCCCCTCAATTTTGCTCCTTCACTCTTTCACCCCTCTAGAAGAGGAAGCACCAGCTACTGATTGCCCCTGCAACACTCTCTCTGTCACGACCAGTCTCTGCTGGCTCCATGTCAGTGCACCTGCAGTCTGTCCATTTCACTCCATGTTGACTGCTGCATCCCAGGTCCAGTACTGATAGTCCTCACCTGGAGTCTCTTTTGGCCTCCTGCCTGTCTCCCTAAATCTGTCTGTGGCAGTGTCCCTCTCTAGTGTCTTCTGTAGGCAGAACAGTCTTCTCTAAACAGAACAAAATTAGCTCACAACCCCAATCTTATCCCTTCAATGGCTTTTTGCTGCAATTAGCATCCAACTAAAACCTTTGCATCCCATGAAGATGTTGTGTGACCTGAGCCCTCTCTATCCCCTGTCACCTCTTACGTCCCTATCCCCATGAATCACTGGCTTAGTCAGCCCACACTAGGCTCTCCCTCTAATTTCCCATTGGCTAGTGTCTCTTATCTTTCAGGCTACCTCTTCAATGGAACTATTGCTGATCTTCTCTCAATCCAGTGAATGTCCCTATTGACTTTTTGATAGCACTCTGTGCTTTTCCAACCTTTGTGGTTTATTCTTCCCAGGCATAGCTCTATTTCTGCCCAGTTTCTGGTCTGTCAATCTCTTAAATGATGCTTACCACAGTGCATACTTTTATATTTATTGTTATGACTGTGAGTTTAACATTTGTCTTTCCCAGCAGACTCTAAGTTCCATGAGGGTTGGGTCATGTCTATTTGGCTCTCCAGCAGAAATCTAACAATCAGACCAGGGCCTGATACACAGCCAATACATACTGACTGAATCAAAAAATAAAAGAGTGGTTCTTGTCTTCAAGGAGTGATCACTTTCATAAGAACAAAACTACTGAAACACTATGGTTCATGTGCACTCTAGGTGGGCAGAAACATAAATACTTGAAGAAAACATATATACTGCTCAAAGCATTACTAAATGAAATGAAAATCTGAATTTTGAAAAATCTAAAGAACTTTAGAAACAGAATTTGATGACTTTATGTTAAGCTCATCAACTGAGAGGAGATGGGGAAAAGGGTACTTCCTTCAGTTTGACTTTTGTATCCACAGCCTCAAGTCTCAGAAGGTTGAGCAGAGGAGGTGTGGAGAGAGAATCTAGGCCACTCACTGGTTTCTCCTGCTGGATGTTGTTCAGCATCCTCTTGTGGAACCATCAAAATCTACATGTTTGTGGTTCCACACATACTACTGGGGAATCCTCTGACCACACTCTCCAAGGCCATGTAGGGCTGTTTTTGCTTCCTTCCCTCTCTGGACTGTTGGAGACTTCAAGCATCAGCACTATAGGGAGGTCCCATGAACTGTCAACTACTGTGGGTATCAAGCCTCTCTTCCTCTTCAGCTGACTGGTGGGACTGACATACCTCAGGTTAAGAGGACACAATGAAGCGTCAGTAGTCTGTAACACAATAAGGAGTCCTCACTGAAGTTCAATCAGGCTGCCACAAATCCTGGATGTCCAGCCTCCAGAACTGTGAGAAATAAGTGTCTTTGGTTTATAAGCCACCCAGCCTATAGCACTTTGTTACAGTCACCCCAAAGGACTAATACAGTTGATAAACCACTAATGATAGAAAGAGGCTTTCAAAAAAAAAAAAAAAAAAAGCCAAGCAAACAAAGAAAGATACATGAAGTCTTTACTATTAACCTTTCTGGTCATGAGCTATCCAGAGCAAAGACTTGACAACCTCATGGGGACTCCAGATAGGCTTGGAGACCCAGCCCTGCCCTCAGTTCACCAGGGCGCTCTAAAGTTGCAGAAGTCACTTTCCTACCAGCACAGCAGGACTCCCCACCAGCCGCCGAGCACCTCTTCATTCCATTATGCTGCTGAAGACTGAAAGAAAGTTTTCCTAAAGAGTTTTTCTGCTGTGTCTCCTTGATTTCAAAAGGGAGCTGAGATAATAAACACCTTGTACAGTTGGATTGCAAGAGATGGAATGTGCGACCTTGGAAAAGGTCACATAACTAATAAACAGCAGGCCACTGTAAGGCCAGACCCATGCTCCTCACTCCTCTGTCAGATCTTCTGACCAGTCCACTGTTTATGTATATTTTTGATTGTTAGCATTAGGAGCGATGGTTCTCAGCCATTTATGAAAGCTCAGTTGTTTCTCTTACTTTCTAGCTTCTCTCCATCACCCACAGCCCTGTAACAATCCAGTACGAAATGAAACTGGAGTAGCTTGCTTTCTGGAGAATGTTCTTACTTTTTGGTCCCCTGCCCTGTCTCCCTAGCCCATGACAGCAATAAATGGAGACTTTCTGGACTATCCATGTGCTTAGTCAGGAGGTCTTGACACCAAGGTTGGGAATCTAAAGTATTTAGAGCCTCACGACAACTCACCACACAGAAAATGATTCCTTTTCATTTGCTGTGCAAAACTATGTCTGAAACGTGGAACACAATCCTCACTATTCTCAGAGTCACTACCCAGGGCTTCTGTTAGCACCATTATTTTCTTTGGAGCATTAAGTGCTTATACAGATGGATTTAATTACATCTTTGCAGATCTCAGGGAGAAAAATCTGGTACAAAAAGTTGATCCTATTTTAAGTAAAGGCCATATGCAAAAATTTCATCCCATTTTAAGTCATACAATCTTGTTATATCTAAAGCAATTTTATAAATTGCCTAAAATCTTGTCAGTAACATGGAAGTATGCATAAATAGTAAGATGTATACGTGCACACACAGACACACAGAGATCTGAATTCTTTGAAAGCAAACATAAAGAGATAAAGTGCTGGAATTGAGACAGCAAAACCAAGACCTGAAATAATGTTTTCTTTTGGATTTCTTGCCCTTATACTATTGATGATAAAATACATGCTATTTTCTCAAAAATGATGTTAATTAAGGAGGCACAAATAACATGAATGTGATTGCAACCTGCTGAATTCACTAATCTTCTTTCAAGGTAGAAGGATGACAGTCCTAATGGCCTCTCCCTCTCCATCTGCTGTGTGTGTTCAGTGAGTGTGAATAAGGCATCTGATGTTTCAGGGTGGTGTTTCTCCCTTCAGCATTGCTCTACACATTTCCCTACCAGAAGCCACCTGCTTACTGGCTTCACTATGTGCAGGGTTCAACCTGCTACCTCCCTTTCCTGAGAGTTTAAATGGGTAGATTCATGAATGGCACAGATGGAGAAATAAATTAACTTTAGTACAGAGGCTGGCATTGATATTTTTGGAATTGAACTGCTTCCAAGCCAGAAATAATCCTCGAGCTTACAAAATTGAGAAGTCTGATGCAATTTTATTGTTGGAGTCAGATGGCTGGATGTGGTACAAAGCTCACTGGAAAAATTAATAGGAAAAGTGTGAGCCACTCGGGTGGCTTGATAGGAACTGTTCCATACTTAGGCATGCTATGGTGTCACCAGGATTTTCTACCAAGCTATCAGATTTCTTTTGACTTTGGAACATTGAAAACTGATTGGATTATGGGTCTGAAACAACTGTCTATGAAAAGTCATAAAAGCCAGGCACAGTGGCACATACCTGTAATCCCAATTCCTTGGGAGGCTGAAGCAGAAGAATCACAAGTTTGAGCCTCATCTATGCAATTTAGTGAGACCCTGTCTCAAAGTAAATAAGGCTTGGGATGTACCTCAGTGGTTCCCAGATTCAGTTTCTATTATTACAAAAACAGTCGTTCATTTATTCATTCAATATTTATTATTATTATTACTATTATTATTTTTGGCAGAATCTGGAATTGAACTCAAGCCCTAGTGCTTGCCAGACAAGCGCTTATTCTACTGAGCCATCTCCCCGACCCCTATTCAATACTTATTTAAGGGGTTGGGGAGATAACTTAGCAGTCTAAGTGCCTGCCTGACAAGTGCAAGGACCTGGGTTTGATCCCTGGCACTGCATGTCATGCTGTCCCCGGAATCCCAGGTGTGCTGTGCTGGCCACTGAAACCGGCCATGGTGGCACGTGCCTGTAATCCCAGCTCTGGTGAGTCTGAGACAGGAGGATCACGATGAGTCCAAGCTGTGTGGTGAGACTTTGTACCAA
>NW_004524637.1:56890-60518 GCF_000260255.1 Octodon degus
CCTACCTCAATACTTTATGGCACATGCTGTGGCTGCTGCCGCCCCCCGGGAGGGGAGGAAGTATCTCTGGCTATTATGGGCTCAATTATGTCTTCCCAAATTCACATGTGCAAGGCTTCAACCCTAGTACCTCGGAATGTGAGTGCCTTTGGAATAGCACCTTTAAAGAGGAGATTAAGTTAACATGAAGCTGTGAGTTGGAGCCTCAAACTAATAGAAGAGGAAACCCAGTCACACAGATGCAGGAGGGGTTTGAGCTCACAAGAAGACAGAGAGTGGGAGCCATCTCCAAGCCAGACAGGGCCTTCAGAAGAAATCAACCCTGCTGACACCTTGATCTCAGATTTCCAGCCTTCAGAATGTGAGAGAGTACATTTGATTGCTTAAGGAACCTGTCTGTGGCATAATGTTATGGTGGCTCTAGCGAACTACTGCACTAACCAAACCTAGAGCTCTTCTTCCAGTGTCATGTCCTATTGTTTTCTTGTATTTTTGCCCAGCGTGCATTGCTATTTGAAGTCATTTCTGTACTTATGTTCATTTCTTCCCAGTAGAATATCACCCCTGTGAGGATGAGGCTGTAGCTCTATCCCTCATCCCTTCCTATAGAACAGTGCCTAGGATATAGGAGATGTTCCACAGAAAAAGGCACTGGGAGAGGACCACTGCAGTGCTGAGAAGAGGGAGATTTCCTGGGGCAAAGGTAGTGGTGAGGGCTGGAGGGAGGCAGTCTTCCTGGAGAAGTGGCTTTGGAATTGTCATCTCATCAAGGGGAGAAAAGAATATGCTTCTCTAAAAGAAAGGATAATGGGAGCAAAGGCTCAGGTGCATGGAAATGATTTCATGTGGAAAAGTGGGGCAGTAGGCAGGGTGCTCACAGTTTACATTTCAGATGTGCCTCCAGAGGCTCAGGAAGGTGACTGGATCATGGGGCAGCGTACTTATCGGTGGTGTCCCCCATTGGTGAGCTCATAGCTGGTTGTGCAGTCAGGACCTGGAGCCTGGTTGGAGGTGAGCCACTGGGTGTGGCCTGCAAGGGTGTCTCCGTGGCTTTTCCTCACTCTGCCTTCTGGCCACCCTGGAACTTGCAGCTGTCCTTGGCTAGGCTCTTCTACTGTGCTGTTTCTGCCTTTCAGCCTGCTTACCATGGACTGAGCTTCAGGAAACTAGAAGCGGGAACAAGCTTGCTTCCTGTAAGTCACAGGTGGTGAGTATTTTGCCCCAATGAAGAGAGAGCAACTAATGGCCTGGATTTCGGGTGTTTGTGTGTGTATACAGTGGTATGCAGGCAATAGCAGGAGACTTCCTGAAAGAAGTTTGGGCCTGACTGTGAAGGGATCTAGGTCTTGCCAAAGTGAAAAATGATAATGATTCTCCAAATTGCTAGAAGAATAATGTAATCCTTTCTGTAACTACATGGGATGTAAAAGTAAATACACTATGTACCTGTGTATGCATGCATATGTATATATGTGTGCATGCACACACATATAAGAGCATGTGTACGTGCATTTGTGCATGTGCAGGCATACACATGTTCGCTGAACGTTTCACATTTGGTAGCTAGCAAAAGTAACTTCCTCGTGTATCATATCAAGGACTTTACCTTATAGTGAGTAAAATACTCCTGGAGTATTTGACAAGGGGAGGATATGGTTTTTGGGAAGCTAGACAGAAAATGTAAAGAAGGATTGGACAGACACAAAGCTGTGACAGGGAGGCACATCAGAGACTGTAGAAGTTATGGATGCACATGACTAAACTAAGGTAATGCCAGTTTTCAGAGAGAAGGTGACTTCTTCTATGGTCTATACATGGTCAAGGGGTCCCCAAGGCTGCATGTGCTGTGTGCTTAGTTCCTAGTGTGGTGCTAATGACAGAAGATGGGAGCTTGAGGAGCTGAGATCTGGGTTGCCTTAGCTCACTGGGGAAAGTGACCTCACAGGGATTAAAGTATTTAAAAGAGAGTTATTTAGCTACCATTGCTTGCAGGATTTCTGAGCTCTTGTGAGAGGAAGTTGTTATAAGAATGAACCCAAACTCTGAATCCTTCTCTGGCTTCCTGTTTTGAGACATAAGTTCTTTCTCCCACATGCAATTCTCCCATTCTATTAGACTTCATCAAAGGCCAGATCAGAGGAGCTGCTTGTTCTGGGCTGTCAGCTTCCAAAATGGTAGCTAAATAACTCTCTTTTAAATACAGTAGCTTGGGCCAGGAGATAGCTCAGTAGAATAAGTACTTGCCTGGCAAACACAGGGTCCTGAGCTCAATCCCCTGGTACTGAAAAAAAAGTGCCCTGCCTTGTGTATTTCATATTAGTAACAAAAACAAATTAATATGGTTCCCATTGAAAGCTCTATTTAGGCAGGAAAGGGAGAGGTCAAAACATGCAGTTAGATGTGATAAGTAAAGGAGTGAGAACCTAAGGATGGCTTTAAGTTCCTTCCATCTCACTGTGTTTGTTATTACCTCACACTGCAAGATATATTTGGGTTTTGTTTGCTTGTTGTGTGAATGGTCTATCACCCACTAGAAAACAAACCTGTGGAAGTCCTTGCCGATTTTCTCTCTGTTTCCATAGCCTAGGCCTGTGCCTGGCTCATATTAAATAATAAATATTTACAAATTAATCAGTGAATGGGTCATGATGACCTTTAACCTAGGCAAGGAACACAGGAAAAATAGCAGGTTTGGGCAAAGAAGAAGGAAAGAATCACAGAAATAAAGATCCAGTGGAGATGTGCACGGGCCATCTTGAACCTAGGAGGAAAGTTGGAATTTTGGCTGCTGCTGCTGTAATCACTTTGGATTCTATCATGAGTTGGGAGTGAATGAGGTCTCTCAGGGCCAATAAAAAGAGACACAGGTAGAGAAAAAGTGTGGCGCGCACAAACTTTCCAAGGGGGTGGAGGACAGAGGGGAAATCAGTGCAGAAACCACAGGTCTGGCAGAAGTATCAAAGGAAACCCCCACTTTGTGTACTGACCTAGAACCAGAGGAGAAGGCTTTGAGAAGGACATTGCAAATGACAAAGACCTTCTGACAACTACTTTATGGCTCAACTCTCCATAGTGAAATGGATTGATATGCTGGAGTGGTGCCCTGGAGCTGGCTTGCAAGACTGACTGTTAACTTGTCAGGAATTTCATGAACTATTATTAAAATTTGATTCTTAAACTTTGTAAGCTTACACCTAAATGCATTTTCAAAAATATAAAGTCATCAAATCTCTTCACTGTCTGATCATTTTATGATTTATTAAAAATCATTATGATTTATTTTTAAAAATTAAATTAAATTTTATCATTTCATTTTGAAAAGTAAGAGAAAAGCAAGAAGAAAAATCAAGAACAATGACAGAAACAAGGTAACATACAACAATATATATGTTACAGATTTTCAGAACAAGAATAGCTGATTAACAATGGTTGATATATTATCTATATTATGGTCAAATATGTTGCTCAGATTAACAGATGTAGTTATGTAAGATTGGACATATGATTGTATGTTACCACTTGTTTTCCAGAAATCTTAAATTTTTGTTCTTGTCTCTCTTTTTTTTGTCTTCTTAATTTATCTTTTATTTATTTACTTTTTTTTGATGGAACTAGGGATTGAACTCAG
>NW_004524637.1:60734-109408 GCF_000260255.1 Octodon degus
TGCTGGGGGATTGAACCGCGGTCCCTGATGCTTTTGCTAAGCTTGTTCTAAGTAGGTGCTTTAGACCACTGAGCCATCTCTCCAGCCCTTCTTCTCATTAAACTAAGAGAAAGTAGTGGTATATCTATCCTAACTCTCTTGTGTATACATATTATATATATATTTTTCTTTTTACAACAAAATGGTCCTTTATTTATATCCCCCTTTTTTGTTTTGTTTTGTTTTGTCAGAGATGGGTGTTCCATTGCTGTTAGAGAAGCTGTATTTGAAGAAGTCTTTAAAGGATCTTTTCATACTTGATGTCAGTCCAAAGATTATAGGTACTTGAATTTAGCAAAATAACCCAATACAGTCCAACAGTCCATAATAGTAGTGAGTTATCAGCACAACTGGCAATTGACTGAAGTTGTTGACTTGAGCCTTTTACAACTCAGCATATTACTTTTTATACTTCGTGATTATACTTTTCTGCTGGATGGTTAAGACTAAATTAAAGCAAGACCTATATAACTAAAACTGTAACTTTTGCTGTCTGATAAGGTCAGTCAAAGCCTCTCAGGATTTACCCTGGAACTATGTAAAGCACCTTGTGGATTTTTTGTCAGTGTGAGCCATGTGAATGAGTTACGGCCATTGTTTGACCAATTTGCTCTCTGTGAAAGCCTGAGAGAATTTTTCTCTCTAGGTGACTCTCCTTCGGCACACAATATATCATTGATCACTTTCCTCTGTGGCCCCATAATCTCCTTGATCAGAAAATTTGGGACACCACTTAGTTACAGATGTCACAGCAGAGGTTCCCTTATGTCGTGAGTCCTCACTGACCTTAAAGGGCTATGGCCAAAATATAGGCTATCTTTTTAGCCCATCTATCTACCTAATTTTTGATATGCAAACTTCAGCTGTTAAACATCCAGAAGAGAAGCTTAATTGTATTATTATCCTATAACACAGGCAGTTAAGCTTAGCATCACTATCTATCTGAATATCACATACCTTAGACATAAAATAGAACTACTGTGTTCCAACAACCATGGATATTCTAAAATTTAAATCCCTATAGAATGTTGTGAAACAATTATATATTTTTTATACAGAAATTTGGGTGCACATATGTCATTATGACATGATGTTTTCAGTTCTTTTGGGAAAATTCCCTGAAGAAGTGTAGCTGGATTGATTGGGATTTCTAGTCCTAGTTTTTTGAGGCATCTCCACACTGATTTCCGTAATAGTTGTACCAGTCTACACCACCAGCAATGTAGAAGGGTTCATTTTTCCCCCACATTCTTGTCCCTCTTGTTTTTCTTTTTGTCTTTTTAAAAAAGTTATTTTGAAGAGAGTATAGTAATAATTGATATGACATTAGAAATGGTACACATTTAGAAGACCAAGATGACAAGTATTCAAGTATGGGTTTTGTGTTACACATTGCTGTCCTCAATGTAGTTGCTTAGAGTGCAAATATCAGCATACAGTTAGTCAAGATGAAAATTCTACACATTAACTGCTATTTTCAGAAAGCTGATGGAAATTTTTAGTACAATCACCTCAGCCATCCTGTGTATATACTCGCATGTTTTCCCCCCTGCCTTTTCCCCCTATTTTTTCTCCTCTCATCTTCATTGTTTAATCCTTAAGTTCTGTTACAATACTCTGAATATAGAGATCAAAGAGGATTTTAGAAAATGGAAAGATATTCCTTGTTCCTGGATAGAAAGAACCAACATTGTGAAAATGGCTATATTTCCAAAATTGTTATACAGATTTAATGCAATCCCTATGAAAATACCACCAACATACCTCACAGATCTAGAGAAAACATTCCTAAAATTTATTTATTTATATTTATTTATTTATTTATTTATTTAGTACAGGGTCTACAGGGTCTCACTATGTAGATCAGACTTGCAGTAATCCTCCTGCTTTCAGCCTCCCAAGCTCTGGGATTATAGGTGTGCACCACCATGCCTAGCTTCAGCGAACCCTGGGGGCAGGGCCAGCATGGCACACCAGGGATTGAATCTCGGTGCCTGTGCTCTGTCTAAACAGGTGCTTTAGGGGCCTGCTGAGCTATCTAGCAGGCCCCTAAAATTTATTTGGAATCAGAAGAGACCTAGAATAGCAAAGGCAATAGTGGGCAACAAAGGCAAGGCTGGAGGCATTACAATCCCTGACTTGAAATTACACTACAAAGCCACTATGATAAAATCAGCATGGTACTGGCAAAAACACAGGTCCAAGGATCAATGGAACAGATTAGAAGATGCAGATATAAATTCAAACATACTCAGCTATCTTATCTTTAACAAAGGGGCCAAACATGTTCACTGGATAAAAGATAGCCTCTTTAACAAATGGTGCCAGAAAAACTGGCTCTCCACATACCACAAACTAAAACTAGACCCAGGTCTATCACCATGTACTACACTAAATTGAAAATGGATTAAAGATATAAACATTAAAATTTTATTATTATTTAATACCTATTCCCTCTTGAATCTGTATGTTGTGAATACCAGATACACATTTGTAGCACTTTGCTCTTGAGTTCAGTGTTGTAATTTTGATAATTTAAAATTATTCATAGCAGGAAGATTTACACCAGGGCAATTGGCAAAGGCAGTTCTCCCCAGGAAGGTTCTTCCCCTGAGAAAGCTAGTTTTTAAATATTTACTGACATACCACTGCCCAAAGGCAAAGGAAGCCTCAATGTATTAGCCCTTAAGACTAGGGACAGTGGGGTAAGAAGTTCTGGGGTTGACTGTGGTATCTCTGGAGACAGATAAAACTGATAAAGCAGGATTCTGAGGAAGTGGTAGGCTGGGATCCAGAGTCTAAGAGTAGGGAAGGCCTATTGTGGCCAGATATAGCAGGAGTATCATTATGATTTTGATCTAGAATGGTTCACAAGCCATGTCTTGGGAAGGCAATTGGATTATGGGGCATCATAGCTAACTAGCTGTTAGGAGATGGGGTCTGTTTGGAAGAAATGGGTCACTGTGAGTGTGACTAGGAAGCATTTATTTTCTTCCCTGGCTCCTCCCTTGACTCTACTTCTTGTTTGATATGATGTGAGCAGCTTCCTTTCACTAATACTTTCCACTCTGCTGCTTCTACCTGGAACCAGCTGATCATCCAAGAATGGAGACCACTGAAACATGAGCCACAATAAACCTCCTCTCCCTTAAGTTGTGGCTATCTAGGACATTTTCCCAGTAATAAGAAAAGTGGCCAAGACAATTATAAATATCTAACAAAAACAATGAGACTTTTGCAGTCATATACTTAAAAAGACTCTTTGATCTTCCATTTAATTTACTCCCTGTAATAGCATTTTAAAATTCTCTTTAAAAATTTCTTTTAAGCATATAAGCATACTCAGTGAGACACAGACTTGCACCTGTTTACCCTGTGTACGCTCTCCATGCTAAGCCTCTGGGCAGGCATTTATTTGGTGTGAGAGCTGCACCAGTAGAAAGCTGTAGGAAGCTAGACTGCTTCAGAGTCAACAGCTGTGACAGGGCATTTGGAAACCAATTTAAGTGTCTGGAGTGGATAGCTAACTGGTGGTCAACTTGTTACACCCAGGTGAACTGAACTAGCATGGTGCTGGGTGTGGGAGGCCCACCTGAGGGTTGTTGCCAGCAGCATAAGAGGAAGAACTAGAGAGGCTGTAGAGATTGTTAGGGAAGCTGCTGGTGGAGCTGTTGGAGCTGTTGGAAGCTCCTAGCTCTCTTGGATTATTCTGCTGCAGGACCTTGTCATGCTGGCTTTCCCAATGAACTTGGCAGTTCCTGTAGGAGGAGAAGCTTGTGACCTCATTGTCACTGAGAATGGCTACAGTTCATTACAGCTCTGGTCCTCATCTTGATCATCACTTCCTAGCTCCAGAGAGGAAGGTGGTGCACTGCTCAGCCTCATGGAGAAGGTTGTTATATTGGTTTTCCTGATGGGAACATGGTTCTCCTCATCATGGGAGGAGCTTGGAACCTCACTGTTGTTGAGCACAGCTGTGGTACTTTTGGGGGATGCTCTGGTTCTTATCTTCAGCATTGCTTCCTGGCTCTAGTTCAGAAGCCTCAGACTGCTAGAACAGATCCTTCATTGCCCAGCATAGACTTTCTAGCCTTCACCACTGACGTTGGTCCTTCCTAGTGCAGATCTGTGTAGCATTCCTGCATGAGACATTGTCTTGGGCTGTAGGCCTCCAATTGGATTTGTGGGGATCGTTATGAGCTCTAGGTTTTCAGCTAGACTCATGTAGGATATTAGGATCTAGGCCCTCAGCAACATTCTTTGGTCTTTAGTGTGTGGACAGATTTCCTGCACTCTTGTATATGATTCTTTCATGATTATAAAATAATCTTATAAAATGTGTCCTGTATTGTCTTGTTCACCTTGCAGAAAAACTCCAAACTACAACAGTGCCATTAAATAAGCTGAATAAATACTTAGGACAAAGTAAAAAGGGCAACTTATTATTTCTCAGCATGGGCCAGCCAAATAGCTCAGCGGATTAAAGCACCTGCAAGCAGGCCCAGGGACTGGGGGTTGAATCCCCAGGCCTGCTGTGCTGGCCCCACCCTCAGGGTGCCCTGAAAGGGCAATTGAGACTGGATGTGGTGGCATGTACCTGTAATCCCAGCAATTGGGAGGCTGTAAACAGGCAGATCACTATGAGTCTGATCTAGTACTGAGACCCTGAACACCCTGTAGGCCCTTCCCTAAAAAATACAAAACAAGCAAATAAAACAAAACAAACAAACTATTTCTCAGCTTTTTAAAACCTCTTTATCTTGAGACAAGTTTTTCCTACGTAGTTCAGCCTGACCTCACACTTCCATTCAATGATCTTTCTGCTGCAGCCTTCTGAGTGCTGGGATTATAAGAGTGCACTACCATACCTGCTTTAAAGCCCTAGTTTTGATAAACACACAAAGTTCATTCACATTCCTTAAATACGCTGGTCAAGCACGCATGCTCTCTAAGTCCCCCTTTTCCTCTACCTTCTGGTATTGCCTTTTCCTTCTTAGGGGAATGTGTCACCTACCTAACCAGTCTAGAGTTGGAAGATCTAAGAGCGCTAACAGTGGAGGTCCCAGAGGCCCCTCTGAAAGGCAAGGTGACTTAAAAGCAGAGGAAATGCAGTGACTACAGCGCTACAGCACCCGCTGTTGCCATCACACCGCACTCTAGAAGTGCATAGCTTTACCTTTGATTCTGTGCATTGCCCTATTCAGTGGTGTCCGGCCTGTGGCATTGGTGCTCGGCAGGCATGCAGAGCCCTCTCAATTGACATAAGCGCCAAGCTGCCCCAGAATCGCTCCTGCAGCCGAGCACTCAGGTTTAATTGCAGTGGAGGTACTTTGTGACAAATCACTGGACTTTGGGGTGCAGTTTGGGCACTTATTCTCTAAAAGGTTTGCCATCAATGTGTTTAGTTTCTATTCTTCCAACTTGGAATGATTTTGCACGATCCTTCCCAGATTTCCTAATCATCCCTGTAATTGTCATTCCTAGTGACCATTTCATATTCCATTATACTAATATAGCACTGTCTGCCAAAATCACTTCCTCACAGTGGACAGCTTGGGCTGTTTCCATTTATTCCTTTTAATATATGGAAGGGCTCGAGAAACATCTTTCTACAAATATGTTCATTTCTTTGAAATTATTCCTTGGGACATTTCCCCTCAAGAGACTTTACTGGGTCAAAGAGCAGGATAATTTTATGACTTGTCACATATTGCAAAATTTCTCTTAAGAAGTTTTTTTTTGTCTTCACTTTATGGTGCCACTGGTAAAATTTAGGATGTCTGTTTCCCTGAAGCCCTGCCAACAAACTGTTTTGTCATTTTTATTTGATTCTCCTGTTGTTTCCTGATTGCAGAACAATCCATGTAGCTGAGCTGGAATCAGAAAAAAGTTCCCCTAATTAAAGCCTGATGTAGTACTACGCAGACAGTTTTAATATATATTGCAATGATTAAGACACATTTTATCTTGAATGATAATACAATAAAAATTCTTGCATTCTTAATTTAATAAAATTTTAAAAAGTGTAGGGACAGTGATTGTTCCTTTAAAGGGTTAGGACAAAAGAAAGATAGATACATATGTACAGACCCAAAGAAAAATGATGTATTGCAGAATAAGGCAAGAATATAAATATTCTTGTTGTTATTTTAAGTACTCTATAAAGCAAAAGAATTGCTGGAATTACTAAAATTTGGAAATAAACCTGTAGCATGAGCCTTGTTTTTCTTTCTGTTAAGTATGTTAAATTAAACACAATATGTGGGATATTATCTTTCTACTTGGCTTGAGATCTGTTTTCTCTCTCAATAGACATAATCCAAAATAAGAGTAAGGAAAATGCTATTGAATTAGCTTTTGCATTTTTAAGAGTCCTCATTATTTGTATAGTAATCTCCAAAGGCTGCATGTGGGTACCTCTGGCCTTGGTAATAGACAATGGACATATACAGCACATTCCTTTAAGAAGACTGCTGTATTTATACTTTATTATTTTTGGACATTTAAAAAATTTTCCTCTCAAAGGCACAGCCTCGTATTTTTAGGTTTTATGGAATATCTTCTCAAAGCAGACAACTGGAGTCAACATGGCCACCAGATTACTTCAGAAACTGCAATCCCAGAAGGCTACGCATGTACAATATGACTGGTTGCTTATATCCCAGGTTTAAAATCACTGTCAGCGTTGAGGTGTCAGTCATTCTTTCAGAAACTGTTCAGCACAGTAAGATACACATTTATGCTGATGAACTGGGGGATTCTCTTTGACACAAAGAGCAAAGTGAGGTATAATTTCAAGGACTGCTCCCAATAATCAAGGCCAAGGAAACAGCCTCAGCCTGAAGTACAAGAATCTTATTTCTCTTCCTGGGGTCCTGCTTTCTGAGACAGGAAAAATTACTTTTCTCTATTTTAGCCTAAAAAAAATGCCTCTACCTCTTCTCATTTGGTAACAGTCCTATCTTGGTGTCTATGACCTTTTTCCCTGGGTGAGGCTTTTGGTCTGGAGTCTTTGGTGGCTCTTCTTCCAAACAATGGTGTGTGGCAAAGTTTAATTTTTCTTTTTCTCTCAGTCATCTCAAAACTTCTGCTAGCTCTGGCTCAAAAGTCCTGAACTGACATTTCCATTGGACCTCTTCCCCCTGCCCCCACCCCCCACCCCAGCAAGCTCTGCCCTTGTCTCTTCTCACAGCTGTGCAGCTGGTACTTCCACTGCTCTATCTCCCTGGACACCATCTCTCACTTTCATTGGCCAGTTCAGGCACTCATCTTCTGATCTTCTCTCAGCTATATAGACTGACCTCACATTTCCTTGGATCTTCTTCTTACACCCATTATCTGAGCCCCAACTCGGGATGGATTTATTTAAAAATATCTCTCACATTCTTGATTGCTGCTCTTAGGGGAAGCTCTCCTTGCCTCTTATTCTTTGAGTGGACACTCCCCACTGGTCTCCCTCCATCACTCCACTCTATGCGCCCTTCTTAGACTTCCTCGAGCATCACCACAGCTTGCTCCCTTGCTTGAGTTCACCCAGTCAGTCCTCCTACACCTCACCATGAGCTGTGATCAAATGGTATAGTTAATATTAAAATTAAATTTTTCCAGTAAAAGACACATTGCCATTCATCCACCTCAAATAACTCCTTTTACTTTGAACACACTTAGCCCATCATTCTTGCCACTTTCTGAAGCAGTTCTGAAAGTCCTCTTTCGTGAGTGCTTTTACAAACAGTAATTAAAAAAAAAATACATGGTGAATGGGGCTGCCAAATATCATCCATGAGCAAGGGAGCCTTGTATAAACATCACAATGAGCCCTCACCTACCATATTTACCAGGTCTGGCACTGTGCAACTTCTGGCTCTTCCCTAAAGTCAAAATGGCCACAAAAGACAAATATTTTGAGTTGGTTGAAGACATCAAGACAGCTATGACAGCATGACTAAAGACACTCACAGAAGATGACTTTCAAAGCGCTTCAGAAAGTGACAAAAACTATGGGAAAAGTGTGTTTAAAGTGGGGTGGGGGGAGGCGGTATTTTGAAGGAGATGAACAGCAATGTGTCTCTTACTGTAATAAATTTTTAAAAAATTAAGCATTCACTGTATTTTTTATCACATCTCATAATTCTTTGTAGATTATGTTCCTTGTATGTCTAGGTCCTCATAATTTGGCTCCATGATGTACATTTTATTTTCCCCAACTTCTATCATGAACTATCTCCATGGGACTTGTTTCTTCCTTGAGGTACAAATAATAATAGTGTGCTAGAATATTCTCTCCCTGGTTCCCAAGTCTCCACACTAAATTTTCAGAAAATTCCGAAGCCAGTAGTTACACATAGCCTTTATTAAAAACCAAATTGTATAAACTTACAATTAAGTGAATGTTGTTTAGGAAGTTAATACATAACATTTTGATAGCTTCCTAATTATCTACCATTATCTGTTAAGATCCTCTGATTGTTAAATTTCCATGGTGTGAATACTCTAAGATGATGCTTATGCCCATCCCTTCCCTCCTCTCCATTTAGTAATATCTTGCTTGTAGCTTGAAGTCAGCCATATTAAGAGTATTTATAGCAAGGACATTGGCAAATACTATTTATTAGGGGTCCCTCAACTTTCAAGAGAGAGCCTTTAAGTACTTATTAGTGTACATTGCACCATACATATCTTGCCCAAGTACTCAACCTTACAGTGGGGTTCCAATCCAATACACCCATCATAAGTTGAAAATACATTTGTACATCTTATCTAGTAATCACCCAAGTCAGCCTAGCTCACCTTAAACACGTGTAGAACACTTACATTACCCTACAGCTGGGAAAACTCAATTATACAAAGCCCATTTCATGGTAAAGTGTTAAACATTTCATATAATTAATTGAATATAGTTCTGAAAATGAAAAGTAATACCACAATAAAGTAAAAAAATCACAAACTATTAGCAGAACCACTATAAATTTGAAACTAATTATACATTCCCCTTTCTGAAACTTTGTTCCGTTTTTCCTCTTACCAGACATATCTTCATCTTTTCCCTCAATATAAAATCCTTGCCAATCTATGAACATCCAGTTAAGTTTCTCCTTCTCCATGACATTTCCCCAATGACACCCACTCTCACTGGTTTATTTTCTTCCCACTCCTACACTTTTTGTATCTTGAACCATAAGACACAGCATAGACTAGCATGTTTTCCATTAATTAGTTTTAACTTGTTGATTCAGTTTCGTTATTTTCTCATGTCCCCTCAAAGTTGCGTGGTTGCCAAGTCCTATGCCAGTTTTGCTTTTGGTCCAAACCATTCATTGCCATTTCATATATTTGTGTGGTTTCTGTTGAAGGACTCACTGAAGCCATCAATCACTTTACTTCAACACCTCTTCTGAGGCCAAACACAATGCTGAGTCCCTAACCAGAGATCAACATATTTGTAAATTGATATAACACTCTAGATAAGTACAGGGCACTCAAGGAATAACAATGATGAGGATTTGTGAATTCTGGAGAAATACTTTTGTTCAAGTTTCATGTATCCTTCATTTCAAGTGCCAAAATTTCAGTTCTATATAAAACACTAGGAGGAAGAAGAGAGACTAGGCAATGCACCTACCACAGACGACTTCAACTTCATAAGGTCACGCTACAACACTTATAGGCTCCTTTCTACAATCTCTGCACCTGTGTGATGCTACTTGTCCTGCTTACTAACTATGCTATTGTGAAGCTCCAAAGAGAAAGTATATCAATTGCCTTGAAAGTGATCTTATACAGAATGAGAGTTCCAGTCACCCAACCCTCCACCATATTTGCACCATACATGTTTGTCCAGTCACATGTAAGGAAGAATGTAAGGACTAATTTAGATCATCCAGGTCACACACATTCCATAACCCTTTTTTTTCTAAGATAAAGAAGCAGCCATGCCAGGATTGAATACAAAATGAAACTAGAAAGAGCAGGAGCTGGGGTGTATTGCAGTTGCGGGTATTGTGTAATTATGTCACTGTCTCTCAGAGCTGGTTGGGTCCAAAAGTTCCTCTGTATACAGCATATATAGGTGCATAAAACCACCTAATGAGCAGATTGGAGCAGATATGATTATTAGTCTTATTTTTATGGGCAAGGGAACTAAGGCTGAGAGAAATTCAGTGACAGTTTCCAAATCCCACAACTACTCAGTTACAGAGCCAAGACCAGGATGAAAACTTGGGTTCTCTGTTTCTAAGTCAAGCATGCATCAGTAAGTGTCCACTACCTCTCTCTAAGTCATGCAGCAGTATCATTTGAGTTGCCAGTTTTTTATGAAAATTTCCTTCCAATTGCCTCTTTTGACACAGTGGAAAAATCTTACTCTGGGAAGCATCAGGGTTTACTTGAAGCAGACCACCTAGTGCATCTCAAACAACCATTTTGTACGCTGGAGGTCGATGGATCTGTCAGAGGAGATGACTGCACTTATTGTACCCACCTCATGGGGCTTCAAGAGGATGAAAAGAGAGAATAAAAGAGATAGTCCTTTGAATAAGTTGGAACATGAATGCAGGACTTCATAAAAAATAACAATAGCTCTGTCTCTCTGTGGTGGTTCCTAGAGAAATCTGTGAGTGAAAACAATTCATAGGCATTGATTTGGATTGTTTTTCTCTTTGCTTTTCCCTAACTTTCTGACTTCCTTCTCAACCCAAAAGATTGAAGAATCCACACAGTTGTCTTCCCACATATAGAGTCTTGAATGGAATTGTGGCAGTTAGCCTGGAAACCTTTCCAACATGCACAGCAAAAGAGCTAAGTTACAAATTGGTAATGTTGTAAAGCTATGAAGTCAAGCCCCTTTTGTCCATCTCAGGCAGTCAACTTGTCTTTCAAGTTCCTGTTACAAGAAAAAGTACTGGGTTCTCTTTGTTGCAGAAGCCTGTTGATGACAATATGATGGTTGTAGAGTCTTACTAGAGAGTCGAATGAGTAGGAAAGACAGCGAGGAGTAAACACCGAGGGAAAACATGAAGTGGAACAAGCTGTGGGTCTTAGTGGATTCATTCTTACCCATACATGTGTTTATGTGACTCTTCTGAGGGTAAGAGCAGTCCAGTCTGAGGCCAAGTATATGATTTGATCTCAGTAATTGGTTTATGAAATGGAGATAGTCTTTGTTTGTTTTGTTTTTGCAAGCTACTAACTAATGTCCCTTTACCCCTGGTATTTCTGTGGGCAGAACTTCCTCCTAGTTTCCCTTTCACAGTCTGAGCCATCTGCTGGTCCTTGGGGGAGGCTGGGAAAAAAATCAGAATTGTTATGTCAAGATGCAAAGGGAAAGGAAATTTCCCAAAACCAAAACAGACTTTTGCAGCAAGACAATAGTCTGGAAATCCAGACTGTGTAGAGAAAAAAAGGACTTTAAAAATACTTTAATATATTAAACACAAGCCTGGGAGACTTACATTTTAAAATGTTTTCATAATTATGGAAGAGAAAGACTTCAGCCAATGACAGACAGACTGGAGTTCAATGTTCCAGAGGTAGAGAAAGACAGTCCATTCAGGAAGAGCTTGAAGGATCTTAGCTGGATGTGAGATTGTGGGTGCCAAGAAGGAAAATACCTGGATTAGAATCAGGAATCCTCATCACACATCTTCATTCAGTGATTCCATCAGAAACATCCCAACTGCATGAGAATCCTGAAACATCAAGGCTAATGATGTGCTTCTCTGGTTGTATGAAAGGAGAATTAAACATGTGGGGGAAACCCTGCCTTTTGGCCACTTCCACATGCCATGAGAGAGCTGGCTTTGTCTATGGCCATACCACCCTTAATGCACTCGATCTTGTCTGATCTCGAAGAGCTGGCTGTGGCATGACATCACTGTGGAGGTAGAAGACCAAGCCCAGGACTGTCTCCTCTCATGAGTATAATATGGGAACTGATAGTGGGGAAATGTCAGGTAAACCGAGGGAAGTATATCTTAGTACTCTGAGAAGACTATTTCAGAGGCTGTAACAGTACCAGCCTGAATAAGACACAGAAACTCAATGGATTCCCTCAGGCAGAAGGAAAATAATAACTCTCCACTGTCTTTAACTACATTCTAACAGAAGTATCATACATGCTGTGATGGTCCATCTCGATTGCCAACTTGGTTCGACTGGGAAACTCTGAAAATTAGCAAAGCACACTTTTGGCATGTCAGAAGAGACTGCCATGTGGGATATCACATTACTGGGCTAGACCTACCAGGAATACGGGTGGCACCATTCAATAAGGCAGAGGCCCTGATGGAACAAACATGGGAGGAAGAGGAATTCTGCGAACACAGACTCTCTGGCCATCATGTGCTGAGCACTGTGCCTCCCAGCTGCTGTAGGGTGAGCAGCTTTCCTTCTCATTCCCTTCCATCATGACATTTCTGCCTTGGTGGCAGTTTATATTTGACGTAAACCTCTGAAGCTATGATCCAAAAATTAAACATTTCCTCCTTTAACTTGCTTGTCTCAGGTATTTTGTCACAGCAACAGAAAGCTTATTAACCGCTGGTTAAATCTGGCATTTACCCATAAAGGAGCAGGCAGAACTTGATAGAAAATATGGCTGAATAGCTTTTTAGTAGAGATGTTGAGATGCCTTTTCCTGCTTCTTCAAAATCATCAAAATCTCACTCCTTCCCCCCTCCCCCCGCCCCAAAGACTTGGCTGCCATGTTGGAAAGAGACTATTAGAATCTGAGCTATCCTAAAGGGAGTTGAACTTTGAATAAACTGACTGGATGTTTAAATTGAAAGGAGAAAGTTTAAATTGGAAAAGTCTGAACTATTGTTAATTGGCTTGTAGTGCCCTGTTAGGGTCTCATGTGAAATATCAGATGAAGTTATAGAGAAAACAAAAAATAGTTTCTTTGAGTCTGAGTAGTAATGCAAATAAATTTGTGGCCTCAAAATATTGGCATTTAGCATTCTTTCTCCTTTAGCAAATGTTTCAGACAGGGATGTCACAATCCTGTAGGTTTCTCTGAAAACTGGCAACTAGATTTAAGGCCTGTTGTGGTTTGTATTATACCAGGCTAAGGTGGAGAAAGTGGTTAGTTACTTGGCTGTGTCTGAGGTTTTCATTTTCCTTTAGTTGGCAAAGGTTGGCCATGGTGAATAAAATTCTCATTATTAGAGTTGCATATTTCCTCAGGGTTAGAAGGGAGAGAAATGTTTAACATCCCTTCACCCTGGCTCCCTTTTAGTTCATGAGGGAGGATATCCCATCTCCCATAAAAGAGGTCTTCTTCACACCTCTTTCATTAGCTTCTCCTTGAAATGTTTGGTTAGGACATAGGAAATTGGAGAATCAATCTTTGACTAACTAAAGACATTTCTTTGCCTTAAGGAACTTAAGGTTCTGTAAGGTCTGTGGCTTCTTCTTGTTTCTTGCATTTCCTATCTACCTTAGACAACTCCTGTTTCCTCTGAGCACTTCTTCTGGGCAGGTCTGCCTTTTCTTTTCTGTGTCATCCTACACAGCTTGATGGGTGGTTTAATGATGTATTGATTAATCAATGTGGGGCAGGAGCCACTGAGCCATGGATTAAGCTTGAAGTATGGCTGTCAAGCAAATATTTCAGAAAAGGCCCCTTGCCCTTAACTCATATGCACAGAAATGAGCCCTCCACATCCCTTGCCAAAACACAGGGGCTGTATGGAAACATTCATGCCCCGTGGGAGTCTTTCTACCCATGCCATTGTCAATACCGCAGCCCCTCCATGTCACCAGTTCTGGTTGAGACAGATGGGCTGTCTTCTGCCTCTGGGGCTCCTGGGTATCAGCCAGAACCTGGGGTGACTTTTGGAGCAAGGATGGGGTGGGGCAAGGCTGCTTGGGGCTGGAAGATGAATGGTTTCATCAGTCCCACAGAGGAGGAGGGAGATGGGCTTTGGGGCTTGCAAAACATCACATTTTGGCAAAAATACTTTGAAAAACAGGAGATTCCTGGAAAGCAATAATGCTGACAATGGAGAGTGAGTTAGGGGCTTGCCAAGATACAGAGCAGAGCTTTGGCTCCCATGTGGAAGAGGTGCTGAGTCCGAGAACAGGCTGGCCTCTCTTGCTGTCCATCTGAGGGGCTGGTCTGGCTGCAGGTACTACCTTTAGTGTCCCCAGATCTGTTTTTGGACAACTTGCCTCTGCTGAGGTCAGTGCTGGGCTGAAGGCTCCCTCTCTCAGTCCTGAGCACACCTGGTTGGTCCTTTTGCAGGCTATATCCCTACTCAGGCTGTACCCCTCTCTTTCATGGTTTCAGCCCAATTTCTTCTCCCTACCATGCTCAGCTCAACCATCAGCTTCTCTCCAAGTCATTTTCATTCAGGCCTCTGGCCTGACCCTCCTCTTTCCCATACCATGTGTTTTTCCATTTGCAAGACTTGCTTACAAATAGCAGTTCTTCTCTTGGAAGTATATGCACATGTTTTGTTCCTTTGAGAGTACATTTCCTGAAATGTTTGAGCTCATCCATTGGGAGGATCAAAACAATTTTATTCAATTAGCTGCATGAAGCCTCTAGTAGGCTCTGGTCCTGCATAGGCTTGTCTCTACCTGGGACACTCCACATGGACTCCTCTACCTAGTAAGGGCATAAGTGCTCAAACAGGCTAGGAAGGAGTGTTTGATTACATTCAGTAATCAGAGCTTCACAGGCACTAAGTGACGTCTGCTCCCTGGGACATATGTGAAGCCTTGGTGAAAGATCCAGCCCTGGAAGCTGTGGTCACAGCTACAAGCCAATCTGTACACACCGTGAAATGTGCTTGGGACCCCCAGGAATAAGAAAGATGGGTCTCCGCATAGCTAATGAAAGGGGCCCACTAGTTATTCCCTTCCAACACTTCCTCCAAGTGAGCTTTCTACAAGGACTGTGAACCAGATGTAACTGACTTTCTTAGGCTTTCTTTCATTTCCACCTTACTCTAGTTTATGGGACAGTTTGATGAGTAGTCAAAGAAGAGGACAGGGTCTTTTCTTGGCCTTGTGATAGTTAATTGTGATACATCAATTTGAATGAATGGATTAGGATATGTCTAATGGATTATGGAACATAGTTCTGGGTGTGTCTGTAAATGACTGACTGATAGACTAAACTGGGGAAGGCCACCCCAGATGTTGGTGGCACCAACCAAATAGGCTTGTAGCATAGGTGGAATAAAATGAGAAAACAGAAACAAGTTTGTCCTTTGCTTCTTTTTCAGAGCTCTGGTCTTCACCATGGCTTTTGGATGTTTGTCTCTAGCTCCTTTAAGCTTCCAGCACAGACCCTTGAGCTTTCCACTGTAGACCCTTTGGTGTTCCAACATGGACTCACACTGGACTCTGAAGTAGGCCCTAAGCCTTCAACCTTGGACTGGATCCTCTGACTCTAGCACCCGGATGGCCGTGTTGTATTCCTCCACCCCTAATTACGCAGGTGGGCATTGTAGCCCACTTCAAAAGTCTTTGTATATCATATGGATCTTATATTAAATCTGTCCCTCTGATGAACTGTAACTGATACATGGCCCAAATGGACTGGACCATGTCTCCCTCCAAAGTGACACATCAGCCTACCATGCTTCACAATGTGACAGTATCAGGGATGGAGTCTTTAGAGAAATGATGAAGGTGAGTGGAGCCAGTTAGGGTGGGCTTTCATCCCTTCTTACTAGTATCCTCATTAGGAGATCAGGATGTAGCACACAGAAGGGTGAGCATGATTAAATACCAGAATGAGATGGTTATCTACTAGCTACCAAGAGAGACCTCAGGGTGGAGCTACCTTAATCTTGGTCTTCTAGTCTCTAGAATTGTGCAAAACATAATTATTTTGTTGTTAAAACCACCCAGCCACCCAGTAATCGTTTGTTACAGCATCCTTAGCAGACTAAAACAGTCACATATGCAGGTATCAACATGAACAGTCCTGAGTTGTCTTAAACAATCACATCCCAAGAAGCCTGGCAGAATTCTTTGGGAAAGCAGAGCTAGGAGAGTTCCAGAAAGTAAGTGCAGGAGCCATGAGTTGATGAGCATGCATGGAAAGCAATGGCAACGCCACTTTGTTCTATGTGCCTAGTAGACCCTAAGCAGGGATATGACCAGAGGCCAATGTGGGGTTGGCCCTGGGCTTGAGATGAGCTGGACTTGGCAGGTGGCAGAGAAATGGTGCATGAAGCCACCAGTCCCTGTGGCTCTCCTGGGTCAGACAGGAAGGCCTCAGGCAACTCGGGGACTGAACACCAGGACTGATTTTCCACAGTTGCTGCTGACAGTTTCCTGAGGCTTAGGAAGACCAGGCATTGTGGCTCCACTCCGAAGGTCACAGCGGGTGGCTGTGAGCCTTGGAGGGATTTCTTTCTCCATCTGTGGTCTCTGAAGGCTTTCAGCCTG
This sequence comes from Octodon degus, assembly GCF_000260255.1. Taxonomy (NCBI): domain Eukaryota; kingdom Metazoa; phylum Chordata; class Mammalia; order Rodentia; family Octodontidae; genus Octodon; species Octodon degus. Next base: position 77,178 of record NW_004524637.1, read on the forward strand.
AAGCTTACCAGAGAGTGAACAGTTTGTGGCCTTAGTATGACACTGACAGTTCTTGTATAATTTGCAAAGATTGAGGCAATTTCTTTTAATTGAAAACCTCTAGCTGCATTTCCGGCAGTGATATTCCCCAGATGACCTCCTGGGCAGAATGGAAGCTAAACAAGAAAATGTGTGTATTTTAGAAAACACGATGATTCGCATTTCAGACAGGCTCCCCCACCCCCTCTCCTAGTCCTGCATCTGTTAATGTGCAGATGAAAGTCTCTGTGAGACTTGGATCTACAGAAACTGTCAATTCTAAAAGGCTGCCTTTTGGTCTTAAAAGGTGTCCTTGAAATTGTTCCCAGGTTTTGGCCCCACTGACTTTCCTGGCAAATCTAATTGGCTGGGTGGAGAACACAGCTGTGAGGCCTTTGAAATTTAACTTCTGGTGAGCCATCCCAACAAGGGCATGTGTGGAGACCCCAACCTCAGCGCAGGAGTGATAAGCATGGGGGCCGTCTGGAAAATGGTGTTGTCAGATAGCCTGGGTGGGAGACGACACAGAGCTCCTGCTTGGGTAGCAACAAGGCTGCCCCTCTGGTCCCCTCCCGATGTTCCTCTCCTTTGTGTGACTAATGGCCCTGGTCTGCAGATGGCGATGGGTATCGTCCCTGGCCAGTAGCCGCAAAAGCTAATAGACTCCCAGAGGACCTGACCCCTGGCCTGAGCCTCATTAGCGTCTCATGGTTTTGAAATGTACATAGATGTGCAATGCCATGTAGAAATTTGCTAATGATGTGTCCTTTCACATGTCTGCTGAAATGCCCTGTCACACTTCTGCTCGAAGTGGCCAAACCTGAGCATATGTGTTCTTTACCTCCCTTGCTTTCTCTCCTGTTTCTGTCGATGATGCACCATTCACCATTGTCCTGGGCAGAACCCTGCCTCCCTTTACCTGCAATCACTTATTCCATCCTAGATGTAGCCTCTCCGGCTCACTCAGCTCTACAATTTCTTTTCCTATCATTCCAGCTCAGTTGGTTACCCGCTTTCCTTGGAGCAATCTCTGAAGTCACTGAACTGGCTTCTGTATTTCCACTCTCTCTTCATTTTGATTGTCTGGCTTTCAAATTTTGGCAATAAAAGAAATAGTCGGAGACATCCTAAATTTAATTGCAAGGGTTGGAGAATAAAAGGGAAGTTAATCAATTAATAGTTTGGAGTCAAAAGCAAAAAGAAACTATTTCATATTCTTAAATATAAACTGAAACTTTGATTTTAATCCCATCATGGTTTAACTTCTGGTGAGCCATCCCAACTTGAAATTTAACTTCTGGTTAAATTTCACTGAGGATCATGACATCTTGCTTCCATATGAGCTTCCCAGAAGCAGCTATTACTTTCCCTATGGGTTTCCTTCTACTATATTAAAGCTCCTCTCTCCCTCCACTTCGGGTTAACTGCCCTTTTTGTCTGTAGCCAATAGGTTCAGTGTTAATAATACATGCCTTCCTCAATTTCATAAAAGCATTCTTAGGCCTAGGTCTGGTGGATGTTTTTTCATCTGCTACCTAGTTTTGCTTCTGATATCCTAGAGTAGTTGTTGAGAGCTTATGTACTTGTCCTAGGACTTGGTCTTTTTCTTTTTACATCTGTAAAGTTCCTTTTTTGCTGGCCCAAATAGAGGTTTTTATTAGTGGACATTAAAATTCAGGAGGTCGTTAAAAATGCAGGTTCCTGGGCCCTGTCCACAGAGATTCTGACAGTAGGTCTGGAGTATGGCTTAGGAGTAGGCATTTTTCATGTTCATTGGGATGCTGAGCTAGTTGGCAGGAGACTATATTTTGAGAGGTTCTGTTCCCACCTTTCTTGGCTTCTATAGTCACAGAAGTTTCCTCATGGCATACCTGTCAGTGGGTCTCTCTTCAGCTTAAAAACTGCTGCTGGGGCTCAGAGAATAACTCCCACATATAGTTTTTTTTGTGTTTGTTTTTTTGGGGGGAATGCTAAGCATTTGACCTAACAGAAGAGCTTAGGCTGCTTTTGCCCACTGAAGTATAAGAAGAAACTCTGGAATTCCCCTATGTACATTAAGACCAGACTGCAGAAGGGACCACAGTTGCCTCCATCCTACCCAGAATCCTAATGTCTGTCTCAGAGAAGACCGAGGACTATTACTGGGCTGGAACAGACTCCCTTTACCAGATAATGCCCGTCCCTGGGGTTCATTCAAATTCTGGGGTACTTCCCTGATGATCATTTACAAGCCCTCACAATTGTCTCTATTCTTCATTCTTTTCTTCCTCATAGATAAAAGGATCTAAAAGTTTCTGGGAACCACACCCAGACATATAATAATCAAGATTCCAGAAATTCAGCATAGGAACAGTATACTAAAAGCCGCTAAAGAAAAGAAACAGATCACATTTAAAGGAAAACCCATCAGAATAACAGCAGATTTTTCTTCACAAACCATCAAGTCAAGAAGAGCATGGAGCAAAGTACTGCAAGTCTTGCAAGAAAATAAATTCCAACCTAGACTGATCTATCCTGCAGAACTATCTTTCAGATATAATGGAGAATTGAAATATTTCCATGACAAAGAACAACTAAAGAATTTCATGATGACAAAGCCAAGCCTACACAGACTACTAAATGATGTTCTAGAGAGGGGGCAAATTGATCACAGCCCCATGAATGAGAATGGAAAGAACCCGCCAAATAGGGCAAAAAAACAGAGGAGAATAAGAGGTATACAGTAGTAGTCTTTCAGTTATCCCTTTGTGTTCAGCAGCAGAATATTTCCATTAGCACACTCTACAAATGGACTTCTCTTCCACCCTATCGGTCATCATTCCACTTGAGCCTACAGGGTGGATTTCAAAGAAATAGCTGTAGCTCACTTCCACAAGTGACGCCTAGCCCCCAGTAACTGCCACAGTCATTATGCATGTCCAGAACACATTAGAACTTTGTGCGATATCCTATCCTCAAATTGTTAGAGGTGCTGGTCATTTATTTGCCATTCCAGTATTTATCTTATGTTTTACTCTTAGTACTTCTTTGCTATCATGAAAACTTTTTCTTAGTTCAATTGTTTTGAATCATTTAATTTTCTGAATATTGCTTAATCTTAATTTTTGTTCTAAGATTTATACTGTATCTTTGACTTAGAATTTATTTAAAAAGACATAGTATGATATCTTCTCCTAGTATTAGAAACTTTAAAAAGTATATTTCCATTTTCTGTTCACTTAAAAAAAAGAGGTTTGTACCTATGTTATTTGCTTATTATTTCTTGCCTATATCTTGTAATATGAGAAACTACTTTGGCAATAACAATACACAATGTACTAACCATTGTTACTCTCCTAAAATCTTGTTTTGAGATTTTGTACCACTGTTTTTATTTTTTTTCTTTCTTTAAAATGAAAATAACTGATGTCAATAAAAAAAGGAATATTAAAAATTTAAAAATAAATAAATAAAATAAAACATTTGAAAAAAAATTAAAAAAAAGTAAAAGTTTCTGGGTAACATAAAACAAGTCGGTAATCATACTCCTGTGAGTCTCCTCACCTATCATCTCCAGTGTTATGACATTTCTTTTTTTGCATGTAAAGAAGTTTTTCTGACTTTTTTCCCAATTGAATCTGTGTCTCTTTATTGCAGAATTTTGGAAGCCTCTGTACTGTCTGAGGGCTATGACACAGAGTCAGAACCTGGCTTCCAGCGCCTTGTAGACAGCAACACCAAGCAACATTTCTAGCCCCCTCTCCCGAGCTTCCCACTTTATGTATAACCTATTTCTATAGTAGATTTCAATTAGGCAGACAAATCAATTAGAATGACTATAAAGTTAATATAGAGTCAATTATTCTTTACTAAATTCTAGTTCAAACACACAAAAAAAATCTAGTTCAGATAAAAGTTCACAGGGACCAATTTCTTTTTAAAATGTAAGGGGGCATACATGTAAAATTAAGCAGATCCAATGATTTATTGTGGTTTAGGCAAAGAGTTCTCTTGGCATTATGCAATATTATGAGAACAAACTCTGGTGCAGTTCTTGAGATACTGGGATTTGGGGTGTTCCTATAAAATAATGACTTTGCTTTAATGAAAATGAGAAAATGGTTTCTGATCATAGCCCAGGAGCGCAGTTTCAAGTTACTCAGAATGACATGTTTCATTGTGGAAGGGGTTATATGAACATTTATAGTCGCAGAACAAAAGAAGTTCATAAATCAGTATATTTACCTACTCTATTGATATGAGTGCTGGGTAGGCAGGCAAAAGTAAAAAGGGAAATTTCCCCTAAAGGCATCTAATACCATCTTATAGCATCTCAGGCTTGTTGGAGGCAAGAGATCTGTTAAGCTTAATGGTACATTCTGAGAAGTTGTTAGTCCTGAGACTCCTCAGGGTCTTTATGAAAGTTAAGACAATTGACTACTAAAGACCCTGAGATAACTCAAGATGATTTTAGCTTTCAGCCTACAACATCCCACCTCTTCAAAATCCTGGTGTTCTAGTCAGCCAAAGTCAAGCAGTAAGAAAAATCTTTAATAAAGATGAAGCTTCTTCAATGAACATCCATTGACAAGGAGATAGTAGTTCAGGGCATGTGGCCTAACTGACCACAGCTATTTGGTTAATTTTGTGCATCAACTCAGCTGGCCACAGGGTGCTCAGATTAAGCAATATTACTGGGTGTGACTCTGAGAGTGTGGGTGAGATCAACATTTGAATTAGTGGACTCAGGCAAGTAGATTGCCTTCCGCAATGTGAAGACTACACCGAATATTCTAAGGTTGGAAGAATAGGACATTTGTCCCTTTTTGCTTTCTGCCCATTTGTTGGGTTGGGACAGCTCATTTCATTTCATGGGTTAGGATTTATACCATGGGCTTTCCCAGTTCTCAGGCCCTAGAACACAAACAAAATTATGCCACAGGTTTTTCTGGGAATATAGTTTTCACATAACAGATCCTGCAACTTTTTATCCTCATAAATATGTGAACTAATTCTTCATAAAGAAACTATCTCTGTCTCTATCATCTCTATCTCTGTCTCCTACTGGTTCTACTTTTTCTGGAAAATTAATGTTAACCTGTCTGAATGGAAAAGTGTATTGGCTTTTGAGGCAGACCTGAGTTCAAAATGTGATTCTACAAATCAGGGTATGACCTTTGTCCTGTAATCTGGAGGTTGTAAAATAAGGACAATAATGTTTTTCTGGGGTGGGGTGAGAATTAAAGGTCATGTATGTTACAAGCTGTGCAGAGTCAGTACTAAAGAGTAACGAGAGGGAGGCTAGTGCCCAGGAGAAAGGAATAGCTTGACCCTTTAGACACTGGACATCCTGCACTGGGGAATGTCATGAGTTGCCAGTCCTAGGGGGCAAGCCCAGCTTCCATAGAGGGATTGAAGTGTCAGACTACAGGAAATGAGGCCAGTTGGGACAAACAGTGAGCCACACTTGAGGCAACAGAGGCCTGAACCAAAAAGGCAGTAATAGGCCAGGTAAAAAAAAAAAAAGAGGGCCATGGAGAGATAATTCAATCTGTCCCTTCTCCCACAAATACTCTGATTATGGCAGATCACTTAGTAGGTGATAACTCTCAATACAGAGGAAATTTATAGCTCCAAATTGTCTGCTCAGCTTCTCTTTTCCAAGTGGAATCTGTTCTTCTCAATGAACTTTCTGCTGCACATATCTTACTGCACCACTTCTCTGTGACCATCTTCCTTTGAACTCCCTGCTGCCAATGGGTTGAAGTCCTGCCCCTATATATGACCTACAGGAAGTCTTTTATGACCTGACCCTCCTACTTCCTCACTGGCTCTTTCTCTCTCAACCATCCTTCCCCTAAAAATCTATGGCACGACACAACTATTTGTGCTAACCCTTTAATGTCTTCAGTAATCTGCATGTGCTTCTCTCCCTTTGCTTGGCCTATTCTTTAGCCTTGTTTATCTTTGCAAACCTATCTTTATCTTTAAGGCTCTACTGAAATGTTTCTTACTTTGATATTCCTTTTCCATTCCCTTCAGAAAAATTATTTTTTTTTGGTTTCTACAGTATTCTCTGAGTATATTCTATAGTATTCTATTTAAACTCTCAGCATAGAGGTCTGTACCTATTTGCGTAAGCATTGTTTCCTCTGGCTAGTCAATGCCTGCTCATTTAGCCAGGACACGGTGCAAGTTTTATTTCTTCAAGTCTTGACATGTAGCTTCCATATTTTGCTGTGTGCTTCCATAGATCTGAATCTTTCCTTCAGAGTGCCCATCTGTTAGTAATCACATTAAGGAGTGAAATTATCTCATGCCCTTCTTCCCTTTAGGCTATATGCATTGGTAAGGCAAAGATGGGATTCATCATAAAATCTTCAGTGTCTAGAAGAATATTTTTGATACAAAGTAGATGTTCAATAAATGCCCTCTGAATCACTGAAAAACTTCTTCCTTTGGTACTAAGGAAATCAGAAAATATGGTTTTTGAAGCTACCTTTTTCTGTCAGATGCAGTGTCTGGTTTCAACTAAAAAATCACTTAAACATAAAGAGGGATTTCTTGGGAGATTATTTAGCAAATCATGAACTCAGGGAAGAGTTGAATAAATCAACCCAAGAGAGGCAGTTGTCAGGTACAGCAGCCTGTGATTTTAATCTTAACACTCTGGGAGGCTAAGGCAGAAGGTTTGCAAGTTTTAACCCAGATTGACAGACCCATTTATGTCAGAGATTTGCCCCTACCTCAGTTGGTCTCAGGAGCTAATTTCTTGTAGGACACACATGCTTGCCAGGATCCCATTTCTGTGGTTCCCAGCGAAAAAGAACTCAGAATTACCAAGTAAGGTGTACAACTAAGCCTCTTCCTTATTCCTATTTTTTTCTTCATTTTCCCTATTCCTTCATGTTAAAGGTGGTGGAGTCTATAGCGTGGTGAATAGGGGGAGAAGCAACTGTGCTGGCTTATAAAGGGCAAGAATGGGCCCCATTCAGAGGCTGGAACATTCTGGAAAGTGAGCTTTGAGCACTGCCCTCTAAACTGGTTAAGATGATACACGTTGCTTCAAAACCAAGGTCAAAAGTGAGTCAGAGTGTAAACCCCATCAACATTTATTTCCTGCTCTTGTAAAATCCAAAAAGTGTTCATAATCTACTTGGCTTACTAGTTCTTCTCCTCTAAGAAGTGACTCAGGGATCCAGTCTCCTTCTATATTGTGGTTTTCCAAGGTTAAATATACAGACACTGCCAAGGCCACTGTACTCATTTGCATTAAGTTTGTCAAAGAGGAAGGGGAAAGGGATCAAACCTGGATGCAGTGCTCAAAGCTTCTGCTCATATCTCCTGGCTAGAACCTGCTTAACTGCCTCATTGGATGCCAAGAAGGTCTGGGAAATGCAGTTAATCTATGAGCCCAAACAAGAAAGGAGTTGAGTTGAATGTAGTGCTAGCTCATCTATAGAGCGTGGTAGAATGTGTTTTCTCCTGGGGAATGAGTGAGTGTGCTCATGCCTATGAATTCTGTATTGTTTGGCTTGGACACATATCTGGATGTGCAGAAAGGTCAGAGAGTATTGAGCACAGATCTTCTTGGGACTAGTTGAGCTATGTGATTATGTTCCTCTGTAGAGACTGACCCCTAACCTGTAAGATTGTAACCCTATATATCTTGCTGATATTATATGACCTCTGTCCTTGGCAACACTTGGTTAAAATCAGGTTAGACACCTTGGCACATCAGATTCTCTCATCTGGGAGTATAGAGTTTGATTAGGGACTCATATCGTAGAAATGGGCTATGGCATCATTTTCAAAGCAGCCGCATGAATAAACACATACCTCCCCATACTTATCCCGTAGCAGGTGCAGAGTCTGGGAAGAGATGTGGTTCTAGTCTTTCTTCCCAAGGCCATTTGCTCATGACTTCCTTTCTTGGGTCACATCTGTATCATCAAATTTTTATATTTATATTTTATACTATTTTAAAATTATTTGCACTAGTATTCATTCCTCACATTCAAAAATACATTTCAATCAATAAATAAAAATTGATTTGAACCTGTAAAAATTATTCTTATAGCCCCAAATTTCTCATTTGTAAAATGAGGATAATTTTAGCTATTCTGCCTACCTCTTGAGACTGTTATAAGAGTTAAATAGAATAAAGCACGCAAAGTGCTTCAAAATCAGTAAAAATCCATGCAAACATGAGTGGAGCAATTTGTCTATAGTGTGGGGGAGTTTTAAGAGCTTTCTTCAAGTATGAAATAGGTTTTCTTTCTTTCTTTTTAAACTTTAATTGGTTGTGGTCAGTCTCTCTCAAGTTCAGGAAGTCTCCAAAGTTAGAGGTTTTCTTTTCTTTTCTTTTCTTTTGCTAGATATTTAAAACTTTGATTATTTCTGACACTGAAATTACCCATTACAGTGTTACCCTTTGCCAAACCAAGCCTAATTTTTGTATTATTATTGGTGTTTTCAGCAGCTCTGTTTGAAACCCTGAAAAGAACAATTGTTCTCAACCACATCAAACTCCAAATCCTGTTTTTGTAACATATTTCACACCCCCTTACATTTCGGGAATAAAATTATGTAGTTTGCTGGGCTGCCATAATAAAGTACCACAAACTGGGTGGCTTAAACAACAGAAATGTATTGTATAGTCCTGGAGGCCCAAAACCCCAAATTAAGGTGTGGGCAGGGTCAGTTTCTTTTGAAAGCTGAGAGGGAGTCTATTTCAGCCTCCTTCTTTTTGGCTTGTAGATGCACTCTTCATATGCTTACTTTTTAAATAAGGACACGCAGGGATGGGAGAGATAGCTCAGTGTGCTAAGCACCTGGCTGGCAAGCACAAGGACTCAGATTCAATCACTGTCACTGTATGCCGCACTGGCCCAGCCACAGGCACACTGAGTCAGCCACCGAAACCGGGCATGGTGGCGCATGCTTGTAATCCCAGCTGTGGGAAGGCTGAAACAGGAGGATCACTAGAGTCTGACCTGCGTAGTGAAACCCTGTACCACAAACTGGGTGGCTTAAACAACAGAAATGTATTGTATAGTCCTGGAGGCCCAAAACCCCAAATTAAGGTGTGGGCAGGGTCAGTTTCTTTTGAAAGCTGAGAGGGAGTCTATTGCAGCCTCCCTGTTTTTGGCTTGTAGATGCACTCTACAATATATAAAATTTTAAAAAAGACACCCATTGTCTTACATTTGGCCTCATTTACTTCTATTATGTATTTCTGTAAAGACCTTATGTCCAAATAAATACCCTTTTTTGTGAGCTATTGGGGGTTAGAACGTCAACATATACTTTCTAGTGGACCCAATTTAGCTCATAATAAATTAATATAATTTCCCTACATACACTATTATTTTTATTATTTTATTTAAGGAGTAAAAGCAAAAAGCAGAAACAAAGACAAAAACAGAGTAGCAAGCTACAGTGTACATGATACAGAGTCAACATATTGTTCTAATTTAAAAATAGGCAGTAATTTATAATAAATTAATGAGTTTCCATGGATAAATGCTTAAGTAAGAACATAGCAGAAAAATATAATGCTCGAGATGGACAGCTGGGCTACTCAGTAACCTCTCGGAAAGCAGAGGAAACAAACATGGCCTGCCACAGACCAGCTGTTTTGGTGATCTGAACACTATATTGGACACTGCTATTGGTGACATGATGTCCCAAGTGATGCTTGGTCCTTGGCAAACAAACTATTTTCCCTCAATTTAAATGATAGCCTAATTCCTAGAAATTTCATTTTTTTTAAAGCTTCCAAGAAATAGTTTGTGTTTACATGTGAAACAGAACAAAGATTTCACCTACATGAAGTTTTACTGGAACACTGGAAACCCGGCAGGATGTGGGGTGCTTCTTCACAGCAGGGAACTGTCCCAGACATTGCAGGATGTTGAGGTTTTTTTGTCCCACCAAATTAGTATCAGTATGACACAATTAATATCATTGTGACAAAAATACCATAAAAGTTGATAGAATGACTTTGTTATTAACAACCATGGGAGGAGACCTACAGATAGCCCAAAGGAACAGCTGCAAAGACGAGACTCGGGTGAGAGCCAATAGGGTAGCCATGTTCACAGGACCATGTTCACTTCCCAGGAAAACATCTGGCACCTTCTGCTTCAAAAGGGCAGAGCAGGACACAACAGCCAGAAGCCTTTTGTTTGTCATGTCACATGCCTGAGTGAGACTTGGAAGCACCAACTCTTCTCCTTCATAGTGGTATTTCTAGGGCACATCATGGTGCTTGATGCATAGTGCATCCAATAAATGACATTAATGACAGCCTCAAAGTAGGATTGGATGCATAGGAAGTTCCTCTTTAAGTAGCTATGGGACTGTGGATTGGACATTGTGCTGCTCCCTGGAAATACCCACAAGCAAGAGATCATCCTTCATTTTGGATAGTGGATAATCTGGCAGTGGAGAGAGAGAAACACACAGAAGCAGGTGCATTACAACACTGTGAGTTAAGGTCAGGTACCATGGGAGCATGAAAAGAAGTACTCCACCCAGGCTGAGGTACGGCAGGTCATAATGGCAAGAGATAACAGAGAGGGTGCCTCAAGGAGTGATGTGCCGTCATGGTACTACTTCCCTTTTTGAGGGGGGCACACAGTAATAAAGAAATGGAAAGGGACCCCTCATTTCACAGAGAGAATGTAGGATATGGGGTAGGGAGCTGGAGGTTTGCATTGGCATCCCATTCTTGATCCTGGTTTCAACTAAATTTCAACCAGTACCTAGATCTCCCATATCTCCTTGCCCAATCACAGCCCATTCATCTTCTTCTCTTGTCATTTTCTTAGCTCTATTTTCTACACAGTATGCCTTAGGCAGCAAGGACAAATATTTGAGCATTATAGATCCTTGGGCATCATCTTTCTCAGGCCTTGAAGAAGGTGATAATCTTAGGAGTCACTGTAAGGTGCAGACCTCCAAGACTCTTCCCTTTCTCTGGGGCCCACACCTATGAAGATCTTGTTCTGATGGGTTGTATTCTCTGGCATCTCCTCAGAAGAAAGACAAAAGCACTGACCTCCTTTTAGCCTGTTCCTGTTTAGACGTCTCCCTGTTGTACATCTCCTTGGCTCACTTTCCTATCATGGGTGTTTTCATCCATGTCCAACCCTCTAACAAGGAGCTCTGGAATCTAGCCAAAATATGGGGATGGAGACACAATTCAATGCCCTCCTAATGTCAACAAGAAGAATCAAATTAAACCAAAAGCTTCTGAGTGGGGTCCAAGGCCTCAATAAAATGTCTTTGTACTAAGGCTTGGAAGGAGACTTTGATGAAGAGAACAAATGGGGAAAATGTGGTCCTTTCTTACCCTCTGTAAGTCTGAAGGCAGCAAAAACACTTCCAGGCATTACTCCTAGCCAGGGAAAGAGGCTAAGCAGTTGTCAGGAGCCATAGACTGCCAGGAGTAATAAGAAAACCCTTTAAGTATGTTTTTTTTCCATCTGTTTAATTTCTTATGCTGAAAAAGGAGAAAAATACAAATAAATGATTCAGAGAAATGTCACATGCAATTACCCCTATCCGGAAGAATAAACAAGGCTTTACTTCATTAGGAAGGTTCTCATGTGGCTGGTGTCTGCTGGTGGGACGCCCACCCTGGCTGAAGGCCTTTGACTTTGTGAGCATCCAAATTGAGTTGCTCAAGCTCAGAGTTGGCTGAACCTGACCCATCAGCTATGCAGGCCACCTCTGAGGACACCCATCCCATGGGCATCTCTCTCCTTCATCATGTGGGCCGAAGATGAAATTAGGTACAAAAAACCCATCTACATCCACCTCCACCTCAAGTGAATGCCCATACCACCATCTTTTCAGAAACACTCATTGTTTACCAGCAGGATCCTCATCTTTGTGAACCTGTGTATTAGTTTTCCTAGATTTTTCATTCTCTTTTTCTTCACATTCTCTTTTATCTCAGAGGAAGGGGAGATGTGTGTGTGCCTCCATGCTTTTTACACATGAGACCCTACACTATGACTTGGTGCCTCTTGGTCCTTTCCTACTTGGAACATTTCTCCATAACTTTTTCTACTTCTTAAAATCCTGCCTCTTGCCAGCCTTTGTCTACCTTGCCTGTGAATGTCTCTGGCTTTCCCTTCTTGTCTCAAGCTTGACTTGTGAAAAAAGACTATTACATTTGCTTCCCAAAGCCTCAATCCATCTTCCCAATGGGAGAATATTGTAAGCAACTGAGATCAAGCTTGGGTACTATTTTTGATTCATCTGCTTTTTTGCATATCTTCTGCATTCAGTACTCTTTCCTGTTATCACTGCAGCAAACCCAGTTCAGGTCTTTATTATCTCACACTGGGAAAACAACTGATAATAATGATTTAGTGGTTGTAAACATGTCAAATGTTTACTATTCTCTGACATAGTGCTTCGTGCTTTCCATGCATTATCTTACTATTCACATCAATCATATGGAGGGCCTTCTATTTTACCTACTTTCTGCACACAGGGAAACTGCATCTTAGTTATGTAACTGATCCAAGATTAATATCATTGAAAAACAATAGAACCAGAATCTATACTCAGACCAGCCAACGCTGCATCTTGAGCTTTTAACTGTAACATAAGTTTGAGCACTATGCTCCTTCCCAATTAGTCTCACAAGCACACAGGTCTACCTGAGCTTAGTCTGTGCTCTTCCCTATTGTAGAGTGCAGTGGGAGAGCTTCCGGCTACCCTGTGCCGGCGGGAGCTGCTGTCCCAGCCCAGGTGCAGAGTGGGTGAGACCCTCTTCCATTCCCTTGGGATGCCCCCCACCACTCCACAGCACCTCCCCGACCCAGCCCACGGAGCATGAATTTCTAACGCATTCCAGGAACACCCAGATCCAGTTCTAGCCAAGGCCCAGTGAGTGTGTGGGAGAGCTTCCGGCTACCCTGTGCCTTCGGGACCTACTAGTCCCAGCCCAGGTGCAGCGTGGGTGAGACCCTCTTCCATGCCCTTGAGACACCTCCCACCACTCCGCTGCACCCCCCCCCACCATATAGGATTTCCTGCTGCATTCTGGGAATGCTCAGATGCAGTCCTAGCTCAGGCCTAGTGAGTGTGTGGGAGAGCTGTCTCTCCCCCTTACTCCACCTTGTCCCCTCCAGACTCAGCTCAGGCCTGGCATACAGGCCTGAGGTGAAACCCTGCAGCTGCAATCCCTGCAGAGAGTGTAGGGGACAGAACCACCCAGCTAGTCCAGGAGCAGAACATCTTGCCAGAGGGGCACAACAGGTTCACTCCCAAGGGCAGCAGCAGGAAGGAGCATAGCACAGCAGCCAGACCCAAGCTAGGCACAGCTGGATAGATCCAAACTTTGTAGATCTGCACCTGAACTTCAGTAGGGGCTAAGGTTATAACTGCACCAAAACTCTACAACAAAGGTCAGAAGACAGTGCTACACAAAATGACAATGAGAAGGAGGAAAAGGCAATCTTAGAACCCAAGCCCACCCATAACAAGTGCAGAGGACACTAACACAGAATAAATTGGGGATCACACAGCTGAAATCAATGAATCAACAGCTTCTGAAATAAAGGAATCGCTGCAGAAAGGTATAGAAGAACTCAGATTGGAAATGAAAAAAGAAATCCTTGAATTAATAATATCTGCAGTAAAGAATCAAATTCAGAAACATATGGAGGAAACCCAGTCCCCACCCAGAACAAGTGCAGAGGACACTAGCTCAGCTCAAATGTATGAATTAATAGTGTCGATAGTACATAAGTAACAGCAGAAAGTCATAGAGGAACTCAGAGAAGAATTCTTTTCTACTAGCTCAGCTCAAATGTACAAATTAATAGTGTCGATAGTAAATAAGCAACAGCAGAAAGTTATAGAGGAGCTCAGAGCAGAATTTTCTGAAATAAGAAAAGAATTCTCAGAACTCATAGTGTCTGAAGTAAAGAATCAATTACAGAAACATAGGGAGGAAACCCAATTTGAAAAAAACACTGCAGTAAAAGAATTAATAACTGCTTCTAAAGAAGACATTGATAAAAAAAAATAGAGGAAATTAGAAAAATGACAGATTCCTTGAATGAGCAATACAAGAAAGAAATAGATCACATGAAGCAGAGTCAAAGAGATATAGAGGAATTTAAAATCTCAATCACAAGCTTGCAAAACTGTTTAAGTGAAAGTGAAGACAGAGTTTCAGATCTTGAAGACACTGGTGCAGCTAGTGAAAAGGTGAGAAAGGATCTCTTAAAAACAACTAGGATACAGGAAAAAATAATCCATCACCTGCAAGATGATGCAAAGATGAACAATTCGAGACTAATAGACATCAATGAGATAGAAGGAGTCAATAAAAATGACATTAAAAAAATATGGGCAGAAGTAATAGCAGAAAATTTCCCAAATATGAGGAAACAATCTGATATTCAGGTAACTGAAGCATACAGAACGCCAAGGAACCTCAACCCAATGAAAAACACACCAAAAGATATAATAGTCAAGATCCCAGAAATTCAGCACAAGAATTATATAAAAAAAGCCACAAAAAAAAAGAAGATCACATTCAAAGGAAAATCCATCAGAATTATGGCCGACTTCTCTTCATAAACCATGAAGGCAAGAAGAGCATGGAGCAGAGTACTTCAAGTCCTCTATGAAACCAATTCCAGCCCAGACTACTATATCCTGCAAAACTCTCTTTCAAGTTTGATGGAGAAGTGAAATACTTTCATGACAAAGAACAACTAAAGAATTTCATAATGACAAAGCCAACCCTACACAGGCTACTGAAAGATGTCCTAGAGAGGGACCAAAATGATCAGAACTCCACAAATGAGATCAGAAGCAACTAACTAAATAGGGCAAGCAATTAAACACAGGAGAAAAGAGAGTAAACGACAACAGGTAAATAACATGTCAATCGTAAATCAGTACATCTCAATTCTAACCATCAATGTAAATGTACTCAATTCACCAATTAAGAGAAATAGACTGGCACAGTGGATTAGGAAACAAAATCCAACTATATGCTGTATACCTATTGCAGAGTGCTTCCCATTGACTCTTCATTGCCTGCAGGATGAAATTCAAACCCCTTAGCTTACTACTCAAGGATCCAATTCAATAGAAGACACCAATCTCTTCTTAGAAAAGATTCTGTAGCTCCGTCTAATGAATTTCTCCTCTTCAAAGCCTATTTCAAACATTACCTTCTCCTGTAGAGTATGGTTCAGTCACATTGACTGGAACAATAATTGCCACTGTGCACACTTGGACCACTGTTATGTTGCCAGTGCTCTGGACTGATTCATAATATCATTTTTACATAAGCTCCAGTTATGTTCCTGAGGTCAGGGATATATTTATTTATTTTTGGAGTCCTCAAAACATCTATGAAAAGGTGTTGCATAAAGCATATTAGTTAAGTGTAATACTGTCTATTGTAACAAATACATCCCCCAAATACTAGTGGTTTCACATAATGCAAGTTTATTTTTCAGTTCATTTGATGATGGAACGTGACAGTGATCTCTGATTCACATTTTCATTCAGGGGCCAAAGCAGTGGAGATTTTTCCATTTCTAACAGATGTGGAAGAGGGAAAGGAAATTTTCTTGACCTGGGTCTGTAAGGGACATATTCTATTGGTTACAAGTCAAGTCTACAGCATCTAAACCACAAGAAAGACTAGGAAATGTATTCAGTGTGTGGTAGAGGACAAAAGAAATAGTTTGGTGAATAGCTAACTAGTCTATACACATGGAATAAGTAATTAATATATTGCTATTGTTTATCAAGTTTCCAGACATAGGTCATACAAATCTAAGGTGTAGAGGGAGATCCACAGATAGAAGGAAGGTATATTAGAATGCATTTTTCAAAAAAAGCTTAAAAGAATTAAGGAAGAACTTCATTGGTGCTGATGTCAGTGTGTGGTATGATGCTGGTACCCACATTTGGTCCTCATGTCACACTGTCTCATGTCTCATCCAACACATGAATTATTCATGGAAGATCTGGCACCTCCAGGATGTGTGGAGTTATAAGACATTAAAATTCATGTGACTTTCAGTAACTGAGTTTATGGTTTGCATTATCTTACTTTAACAAATCTAACCTCTGCAGAATGGACAAATGGTTTCAGTGAATCTATAGCAAGATTGTTGGCTGCAGACAATGCTAATAATGAAAGCAGCAGTGAACCATTAGAAAGAAAGATGCCAGGGCTTCATGATGCAAGCTCTTTGCTGGCCACACTATGAGGCAAAACAATGATAGATTCATCAGTTCTAGCATCAAGTTGCCAACAAATATTGAAATGACCAAAAAACTGCTTGAAATAGGAATTTATGTTCTTCACCATTAACAATGAAACTCAAGCTGAATGCATATTGCAACTTGTGTTATCAATTAAGGCTGGTTTAAAGCCAGCACTCTTTGCAAAGCATTAAAACAATTCTTAGTTAGAGCATGAAGGTAAATTTCTACAGTTTGTGAATGTTTAGAGCCATTCATTATTCAATCCAGTACTTTACAAAAACCACAATAAATTTGATGATAAATGTTTGGAAGCCCCTATTGAGGTTTGTTACTTTAATAGTGAATGGGGAAAACTACATGCTATGGAGGAAATCCTTGTTATTCATACTGTGTTGACAACAGCTGGAAAATAATGCATGGATGCAAACTGTTGAGTAAATTAAGATATATTCCTTTGTCAGCAAATACTGTTAGAAAACATCACTGAAGAGTTGATGAAATAAGAACCAGGAGAAATTAGACAGTGTGAGAGGTTTACTGTACTGTTGGATTGAAGCACAGATGTTTCTAACATACCTCAGTGTATGGAGTCTGCTAATTCTGTTCAGTACTGGAATACATGCAGGACTACTTTCTTTTCTAACCTCTGAAAGAAAGATTTTCTGGAGGAATAATTTTAATGCTACATGGCTTCTGTAACAAGAAGAAAAGTGAAAAAAAAACCAAACAATATTAGTGTAATCTTTCTGGCAGCCAGTTGAAACAGAATATAAAAGGATTCTAGGCCAACCCTACAGAGATGTATCCAAAGGTAATGTGCATCTACCATGCCTGTGGAAGGAAAGACATTAGGAAGTGGTCACCAGACAGAATCAAGAGGATGAGAGGATGAGAGGATGAAGCTAATTTTCAGAACAAAATGAAGCAACAAAACATAACTTTAACATACACACAAATATTTTATGTATTCTATAATGGAAGTGGAAATCATTGTGAGGATAGCTTATGACCCACAGAGGTTTGCTGGTTATGTTTTACAATACCTGAAAGGTTTGTTCAATTTAGAGATGAAGTATGCAGTCTGACAATCACACAACTAGTGATTCCGATTTATAGATGTTTTCTGTGGCTTGTGTTTCTCAATAATTTGCTAGTTGATAGATGTTAGTGAAGTCACAAATAAACATGATCTAGTGGTCTCTATAGGTAAAGATGATGCTTTAAGTATGAGTAAGAAAGTTACTGATTTGCAAGAGCAACTTATTTGGAAGTAGATGATTGCAAATATTTCTAATGCTATACAGTGTTGTTAAAAGGAATGTGCTACCTATAAAAATCCATCAGCTGCACATTGAAATAAATGGAAACAATTTTTTAAATCTTTTCAAAAAGCTTCTGAAAGAAGTGTTACAGATTTTTAATCTATTTTTAAGAATATTCTAAAAGTGGATGTTCTCTAACAAGATTATGAAAAAATTATATTAAAACAAAGAGGCAAGTCAATACTCAAGTTTTAATAAAAATTCCTCATGGAGGGCATACAAGATTGGCTAATGAACATTCTGACCAAGTAAGGAGAGAAGGACAGGTTTTCTGTTTGTATCTCTTGTTTTGGAACTTCACTTTTTAAGTCATAGCAGCTAAGAAAACCACATTTTTTAAAAACAATTTTTATTCATTTTAATGAGAAAAAAATAGCGATGAAAGAGTTTCAAAACAGGTTAGTAGGACATTTATAATAGTTAATACATTGCATATCATTGTCTTCATAGTACTTATTCATAGCACAAGATGTAGACATGATATCTTGTCTAAACAATATTAGTACAAATTTTTATTCTTAGTGAACTAAGATAAAGTAGCTGTATATCTATCCTAACTCTCATATATGTATTTTTTCTTCCCTTTTTTTCACAACAAAACTGTCTTTATTTACACTTTTGTGAAATTAGTAACTCATGACACTAGGATGCTCAGCAACTGATAGCAAACCTTAACCAGACAGGATGTTCATCTCAGGAGTGAGGTAATTTGTTTGCTTTAGGCACAGGGTCAGGTCCTACCTACATATATTTGATCTGTTTCCTAGCTTTGTGGTTCCCAACATATCCCCCTTTTCCATTTTGTTTTTTCAGAGATGGGTGTTCCACTGCAGTCAGAGAAGCTGTATTTGGATGTCTTTAAAGGACCTTTTCATACTTGAAACCAGTCTAGAGATTGTAATATTTAAATTCAGCAAAATAACCCATTATAGTCCAATAGTCCATAATAGTAGTGGGTTATCCATAGAACTGGCAATTGTCAGAAGTTGTTGACTTGAGCCTTTTACAGCTCAGCATATTAATATGGCATTACTTTTGATACCTCATGTTTATACTTTTCTGCTGGATGGTTAAGACCAAGTTAAGGGCCGGGGAGATGGCTCAGTAGGATAAGCTCTTGACTGACAAATGCAAGGATCTGAGTTCAATCCCCGGTTCCGCAAAAAAAAAAAAAAAAGACCAAGTTAAAGCAAAATCTGTGTAACTAAAAATGTAACTTTTGTATTTGATAAGGCCAGTCAAATCCCCTTAGGATTTACCCTGGAACCATGTACAGCACCTTGTAGATCTTTTGTCAGTGTCAGCTATGTGGATGACTCATAGCCATTGCTTGACCAGTATGCTCTCTGTGAAAGCCTGAGAATTTTTTTCTCTCTAGGAAACTCTCCCTAGGCACACTATATATCATTAATCACTTTCCTCTAAGGTCCCATAATTTCCTTGATCAAAAATTGGGGCACCATTGAGTTATAGGATGTCACAGCAGAGTTTCTCTTCAAGCAAGGTTTTAGTATTACCCATTGCTGCCCTCAGTGTAGTTGCTTAGTTCACAGATATCAGCATATAGAGTTAGTCAGAGTGAGAATTCTACCCATTAACTGCTATTTTCAAAAACCTGATGGAAATGTTTAGGACCATTGCCTTAACCATCTTGTTTAAATAAATGTATGGTTTTGCCCCTGCCATATTTCCTAACTTTTCTCCTTTCTCTCTCTTTGTTGCTTAAACCTTAAGTTCTAGCTTTCCATTAAACTGTGTTATACCTTTGAATTTTTATTTCTTCTTTTGAGTTCTTATACTAGGGAGACAGTATGATATTTATACATATGGGTCTAGTTTATTTCACTTATGAGTATAGTTTCAAGTTGCATCTACTTGTATATGAAGGCTTCAAGTTTATTTTTCTTTATAGCTGAGTAATACTCCATTGTATAAAAATACCACACCTTTTTCATCCATTCCTCAGGTGATGGGCATTTTGGTTGTTTCAAAGATTTGGCTATCATGAATTGTGCTGCTATAAACATAGGTGCACATATATCACTGTGATCTCATGTTTTCAGTTCTTTTAGGAAAATTCCCAGAAGGAGGATGGCTGGATTGAATGGGATTTGCAGTCCTAGTTTTCTGAGGAGTCTCCACACTGATTTCCATAATGGTTGCACCATTTCCATGAGCAGTGTAAAAGAGTGCCTTTTTCCCTGCAGCCTCTCCAACATTTGTTGTTGGTTGATTTCTTTATAATAGCCATTCTTTCTGGCGTGAGATGCTATCTCACTGTTGTTTTAATTTGCATTTCATGGATGGCTAGTGTTGTGGAGCATTTTTTCAAGTATTTATTTGCTTCTTGTATTTCTTCCTCTGAGAAGTGTGTGTTCATCTCAGGGGCCCATTTTTGTTTTGGGGTTTTTTTTCAGTAATTTTATTGAGAAACAAGTAGCAATGAGACAGTTTCAAATCTGATTAGTAGGACAGTTTCAATAATTAGTACATTGCATATTGTTGTCTTAGTGGTTATTCATTGTACAAGATGCAGACATGATATCCTGTTTACAAACACTATTAGAAGAAATCTTTCTATTCATTGAATTAAGAGAATGTAGCGGTATATCTATCCTAACTATTTTGAATATACAGATACAAAATGGTCATTCATTTGTATCCCCTTTTATTGTT
Source organism: Octodon degus (assembly GCF_000260255.1). Lineage (NCBI taxonomy): Eukaryota > Metazoa > Chordata > Mammalia > Rodentia > Octodontidae > Octodon > Octodon degus. Next base: position 97,439 of record NW_004524637.1, read on the forward strand.
CAGCTTTGTCAGACAAGGATATTCCATTATCATTTAAATATTATAAGTACATGAATTTAGCAAAATATTGCAATATAGTAGAGTAGTCCATAATAGTAGTGGATTTTCCTTAAGACTGGAAATATCAGAAGTTGTTGACTTGAGCCTTTTATAGTTCAGCATAATAATATGGCTTTACTTTTTATACTTCATTTTTATATCTTTCTGCTGGATGATTAAGACCAAGATAAAGCAGGACCTATATAACAAAAAAATGTAGCTTTTGTATCTGTTAAGGTCAGTCAAATCCCCTCAGGATTTATCCTGAAACCCTTTACCACACTTTGTAGATCCTTTGTCAGTGTCAGCCATGTGGATGAGTCACGGCCATTGCTTGACCAATTTGCTCTCTGTGAAAGCCTAAGAGAATGTTTTCTCTCCATGTGACTTTCCTTAGGCATACTCTATTCAATATAGCTCTGGAATCATTAGCTAGAGCCATTAGACAAGAGAGAGAAATAAAGGGAATAAGAATAGGTAAAGAAGAAGTTAAATTATCATTATTTGCAGATGACGTGAAACTTTATTTGGAAGACCCAAAAAACTCCACCAAGAAGCTACTAGAATTAATACAGAAATTCAGTAGCATAGCAGGATACAAAGTCAATACCCAAAAGTCAGTAGCATTCCTCTACACAGACAACAAACACACTGAGAGGGAAATTATGGAAACAATACCTTTTACAATAGCACCGAGGAAAATGAAATACCTTGGAATTCATCTAACTACAGATGCCCATTTTTGGATGGGGTCTTCAAATTTTGGGGCCCTAATGTTTTTTAGTCCTTCATAAATTCTAGACAGAAGACTTTTGTCTGAGTGCTTATTAGTTAAGATTCTTTCCAAATTTGTGGGTTGTCTTTTCACTCTCTTGGTAATTTCTTTTGACATGCAAAACTTTTCAATAAGAGGAGGTTCCAGTTGTTAATTCTTTCAGGTATTTACTGTGCAGTTTGATTTTTGTTCATGAATAGTTTGGCTACTCCTATGCCTTCAAGATTTCCACCTACTTTCTCTTTCAGGAGATTTAGTGTTTCTGTTTTAATCTTGTATCTGTAATCCATTTTAACTTTAGTTTAGTGCATGGTGATAGACCTGGGTCAAGTTTGAGATTTTGGCATGTAGAGAGCCAGTTTTTCCAGCAGCATTTGTTAAAGAGGCTATCTTTCTTCCAGTAACTATGTTGGCCCCTTAGTCGAAGATATGATAGCTGAGTGTGTTTGTAGTTGCATCTGCATCTTCTAATCTATTCCATTGATCCTCAGGTCTATTTTTTTTTTATCAATAGCATGCTGATTTTATCACAGTAGCTTTGTGGTATAATATCAAGCCAGAAATTGTAATGCCTCCTGCCTTGTCTTTGTTGCCCAGGATTGCCTTTGCTATTCTATGTTTTCTCTGGTTCCAAATAAATTTTAGGAATGATTTCTGTAGGCCTGTGAGGCATGCTGGTGTTACTGTGATAGTGACAAAAGACCACATTTCTAAAACTTAAAGTTCCATTATTTTTACAAAGTATAAAAGTAAGACTTTCCAAAATAATAAAACATATTCAATAACATCTCTCAGATCAAATATTTGTAAAAGTAGTCTTTACCAGTGCATAATCCAAGGGAGATGAATTATGTTGCTCAGTTTAGCTTATAAAACTCTTCCAAACATGTGTGCACATGTCTTTCTGGTCATTCCTCACCAGGAAATTGTGGTGTCATGAACAAAATATTATAGTGTGGGAGGAACTGGCCATGAGGGTAGGATCAAAGCAGAGAATGTGCAGTATTAGTCTTTCACTGCTGCTGTAACAAGTTACTACAAACTTTGTGTCTGAGAACAACATGGATGTGTTATCTGTTTCTGGAGGTCAGAAAACTGAAATCAGTTTCACCTGGCTAGAATTAAGGTTTCAGTAGACTTTTTGGCAGAATGCTACTTCACCTCCTCTACTTGCTAGACACCATCTCCTTTTTTTGGCGTGTGGCTTTTTCCTCCTTGTAAAGGGTCTCCCTCCAATTCTGCTTATATCTTCTCTCTCAATGCATCCTTCATATAAAAGACCTGGTGATTCCAGATATTCCTTGTTTAATAATGAAATTACAGTCCTGAGGCTGATTTTCTTTTTTTTTTGGTCCTGGAAATTGAACTCAGGATCTTGTGCTTACCAGGTAAGTGCTTATTCTACTGAACTATCTCTCAGGCCTGTCTGAGGCTGATTGTTAATTGAGTTGGTTTCTAAATATGGAATTGTTTATGGTATGTATATTGTAATATTCAGAACAAAGAAATGGATTAAGAAAATCCCAGCCCAAGGACTTTGATTTATTTGCATAACTCTTACGTGAAGTATTGTAATGTATAACAGAACATAAAATTAACAGTGCTGTACTATAGAAACCACCATAAGGCTGACATGTCACTTGTGTTCCTGCATTATAAACCTGAATGGGGTCATAAGTCCAAGTAGTAGGTCGTAGGTCTGAAGAGTCATTAAATAGGCAGGTTGTTCAATGAGGAACACCTGTGTATTGGGGTCCACCTCGATTATTCTCGAAAATCTTCCCACTTCAAGATCCTTAGTGTGGGGCCAGGGAGATGGCTCAGTAGAATAAGCACTTGCCAGGCAAGTGCAAGGGCCTGAGTTCAATCCCTGGTCTGGCCAAAAAAAAAAGAAAAGAGAAGAGAAGCAGAAAAGAAAAGATCCTTTGTGTAATCATAACTGCAAATCTCATTTATGGCTTCTCAGGTTTAGGATATGGAACTCATTGGCCACTCTTTAGGTCCCCAAAGCAGAAATTTCTAATGGTTCCCACTTCCTTTGGCTTTTCCAAACAGCTCAGTCCCCAGGGAAGACCAGCACCTTCAAAAGAGGAGTGATGTCTTGTGTGAGAGTGGAAACCACATGGCACATTCCTCCTGGCGGTGGGCAGATAAAAGCTCACACTTCTGAGTGAGCTGTGAACAGTTTTCCTCTGTCCTGGTATCTCCTGTTAGTTTGCATCTCTTCCATGGAGAACAGCACATTCTACATATAAGTGATTAGTCAGTCATTGTTAAATAAGTAAAAAACATTTAGGTTTTCTGTATGAAAGTCATGTAGTGTAAAAGTAAACCCAAGATTATTATTTTTGAAGGTGACAATCTGAAGAAAAACTCAAAGATTAGCAACACTAGGCAACCAGAAAATGGGTTTTCCATAAAACAAGAATGGAGACAGGTGACCCCATGTGGTAATGGCTGTTTCACCTCCTGTGTGCCTAAACCCAGCCAAGGCTGGGCCTAACAATCACCTGGAAACTGTTTAGAAAGTACTAGCCCCAGGGATGCTTTGTAGAGCAATTAAATCAGAGCCTCTGGGCGTGGGGCCAAAACATTGCAATTATTTTTTAACCTCCCTTGAATTATTCTAATGCCCAGAGAGGGTCAGAACACTGGATCAGTTAGTCTCTATTCCACCTCCCAGGGAATGAACTTCTGGGAACTGAATTCCCGTCTCGACTTCCTCTACAGCATGTCTGTTGCCTGGTGTAACCCAGCAGGACAGACCCCCACTCTACTTCTGTCTTCTTTTCTGTAACATCTTCATCAAATGCCTGGACAATGCAGCAGTTCTGGAAGACATTCTGAGGAAATCAGATTTATGACTATGACGGTCTGGGCTTCTTCAGCCCTACAAGGAACAGACTCCAAGGGTAGAGCCTAGTATCCTGGAGACAGGTCACCTGGCAACTGGGCTCCCTGGCATCATGGATCTTCTGGACCAGTCTCAGCAACTGTGTGGCCAGGCCTTGCACAGACAGGCTTGTGATCACCTTCAACTCTCTCTTCTCACTCTGCTTTTTACACTGGCCATTTTTTAACCCTATACCCATGAGTGGTTGCCATGCATGACCCCTCAACCCTACAGCTACCCTGAACCCTGCCTTAGACTAAATGCATGTTTCATATTACCTTTGTATTCATGTCTCCTGGTCATCTGGTATGGAGTTCCTAAGCAGGGCTTCTGCTGACCTGGAGTATGCCTGTCTGTTGGCCTCATTTTTCTCAAGCCTTCTCTTTCCTCCTGCTGCCCAAACTCTGCTCATGACCATCATGTTTCTCAATTGCCTCATCCAAGTTTTCCATGTGGGAACCAAATCTGGTTCAGATAAATGTGTGGTGAGCTTTAAACAAATACTCACAGTGGCATTACAATAACGTCCACCAGATATAGCTCCAAGGGAATGGGTGCAAACTCAGAGGAGATGAGAATGTGGTTTCCTGCATAAGCCTTTTAAGTGCATAAGTATCTTGGTGAGTGGTAAAAGAACCCCAACTGTTTATTTTGCTTCTCCCTCAACTCAAGTTGAAGACTTCTTGCCTATAAACCATGAAGATGCAAATGACTGTGGCCATTTTGTGGGCTTTCCTATTATAAAAACCACTTGTTTTCATGGTAGTTCAACATTATGCTATTTTGAAATATTAGGTGAAAAACTTGAACTCTCAGAATTCCTTTTCATGTCAGTGGAATTTTGCCACACTTGGGAATAGGAACTGATTTATATGCCTGATGAAGCTATAGTGCATCAATTTTGAGTGCATTTTCCTGTGCACAGCGATGTGTTCTTTGTTGAGAACAGCTAGAGATGATAAACATGTGTAGAGAAGACTTTCCTGAGAGTCCTGTTTTGGGGACCATCCTTCATACTGTTGTTATGGTCAAAATATTGTCCAAGGACAAGAAGAACTAGCTTCAATTGGAACTTGTTAGAAATGCAAAGTCTCGTTTTCCAAGATAACTGAACCAGCACCGGTAGATCAGCAATCCCTCCGTGACTCAGAAGCACATTTGAAGTTTAGAGAAACAATGTTCCCAGCCTTTTCTTGGCCCCTTCTTCCTCTTCCCCTGACATTTATGACTCTCTGTCAGGGAAGTGCTTGGTCCTAAGCCCTCATTCATCTAAACTAAGAAATGATGACTGAGTGTCACGTGGTTCTCAGGTTGTAGCTTTCCCTACCAGGAGGACTGTTGCTGTGATGCTATTAATCTGGGTAGGTGGGAGGAGGAAGACCTTCAGTAGACATCATGCCTGAGATGTGCATCCTTCAGCAGAGGTCAAAGTCATCAGGAATGAAGAGAGAGGAGTGCCATCCTTCCTCTTCAAGCTCTCCATATCTGTGAGAACTTTAGTTTGAAGACTCTATACCCTGTTGCCTTCATCTCATGTATCTACACTGCCAAGACTTTAGGCTAAGGGTTCCTGATTCCATCAGATCTCAGCTCCTTCTCAGTTCTATCCTTGTTAGTATAGTTGGGTGTTATAATAGCCCTTCACTGTCCCAGAATTATTTATAAAGAAACTAATGGCTCACAAAGCTTGCCTCTCCACCCATTCAAATGAGTTGACATTCTAGCACAAGGAAAGGGAAGATTGGACCTAATTTTGGCTCATTAAGTAGCTCATAGCAGCCAGTAAACAATTCTTTCTCAGATGCCTTTTGTTTTTACTTAGTCTTCATAAAAAACAATATGTACATAGCATGAACAAAGCTTTAGGTATTTGTCACAGTGTGTCAATATTCATTTCACTAGGTACAAAAGCAGAATGGTAGCAATGTGTAATGAACTGATTCCCACCTGAATGAGGATTGGACTCACTTCGGGAGCTTGAAGAGATGCCAATGGCTGGGCCTCACTCCTCACCTATCAGGTGGAAATCTTTGAGAGGAAGTCCAGACAATGGCATTTTAAAAAGCTCTTTAGGCAATTCTCATGGGGAATGGTGCAAACCCAGAAATGCTGAGAAGCAGTGATCATGAATCAGTCAAGAGCAGTGGGTTTTAAACATTAGCATGCATTGGGGATTTTTTAGAAAGCAAGCAAAGCTCAAAAAGTTGAATTTTCAGTAAGCTTTCTGATGATGTCAATGCTGCTGTTCCTTATTCTGGAACTAACTTTGAGAACCACTGAGCATGAAATCAGAGATAAGTCTAGCTGTGTTAATTACTGTAAATTTGGAAAAATCACCTATCTTGTTTTGATGTTCTACAATGGGTAGACAGACTTTTTTGGGTAAAGATCCATATGATAAATCTTTTCGGCTTTGAGGGCCATATGGTGTTTGTGCAACTTCTTCACTGCTGTGTAGTACAAAAGCAGCCGTCTGTAACTAATGGAGTGACTGTTCCCACAATACTTGAGTTAGGCTGAGGGGAAGATTTAGCCCACTGGGCACAATTTGCTGAACTCTGTTCTGTATTTTCAGATGTATCTAAGGTTTTCTTTTTCTTTGGCTATTTTTATTTATTATTCTTTATGTTTTCTCAATCTGGAGATGAGAAATTCATGCTGATTGTCTAAGTATCGCTCTTTCTACACTGGTTCTGATACTCATGAAATTCTGATTAGTAACACCCTCGACCCTCTCACACTGCTTTTTATCCCTCTCAGCCACTTTTAGATTTTCTACCTCTGTCTTTCTGTGCTGCCTTCACATCTGTTTTTCATTTCTAGTAGTACTTTTTGGCTTCTTATCAAATCCGCCTGTGTATTTTAATAGTCTCTTCTCACCATATATTAAATCACTTCACTAGTTCAAAATATTTCATGCATTCTGTGTTGATTTTTTTCTCCAATAGCTGTGATCTCTTCAATTATGATTCTGCAGCATGTGATTTTCTTGATTTTCATTCATGGTGACTTGATGAGCACGAGCGGTAACTTTTGATTCTGAGCTTTTATTTCCTAGAGCTTTATCTGTGACAATTCTTTAAGGGCTAAGTTGAAATAAACGGTGCACTTTTTCAGATGCCTGGTGGCACTCTAACCTGATGTCACTTTAAATAATTTGTTACCCTAAAGTTGTCAGAGCTGTGTGAATTTGGCCCGCTATTAGAAATTCTTAGAGGATGTTTTTCTTTTCTTCTCTGCCCAAAGCCAGGATGCACACAAATCTCTTCTTGGGTCTTTCTAAGCAACAGGTACTGTTTTTCTGGTTTATTTCTCCAGGATACTGCCTTTCAGTGATCTTGGCTTTGTACAAGGGGTCTCCAAGGCATCTTCCTACCTTTTCTGTCCCTGATACCTACATGACCCTTTAAAATCTATACCATGCTTCCAAGACGTGGCCATGACCCTTCGGCGATTTCTGCCTCTGACATCAGCTCTATTCTTGCGATTCATGTGTTCTTAAAATTTCCAATCTCTTAGCAACCCATTAATATGATGCCAATCCAGCTGTTCTTTGAAAATTAATTTTATCCAGCATCATCTCCAGCACTTTTTAGTGGCCTACATAGGAGTGAGGTCAGCATATTACCCAGGACACCTGTAAGCAAGCAATTACTTCCTACTTCTGCTTCCTTGACTTTGAATGGAAAAGCCAAGGGGACCCAAGTTCAATACACCTTTGTAAATGAGTGGGTCAATATTTTGTATTGTTCTCAGAATTTTTATTGTTATCCTGGCATCAAGGCACCATGAAATTTAACCCTCAAGTTGGGCCAAGTTAATAATATGAATCTATTTCATAGGAACTTTTACAGAAGGTGTCACATAGAATTGGAAGGTGTGATTTCCCTTGATTCAGAATATCTCACATTATGGAGGAACCAGTATGAATGAAAAGCTGGATCATGAAGCTTGTGCTGGGAGTGGAACTTGTTCAGCTTTCTGAATGTGCCTGGCCTGGTGCCCAACACCATCCATGTGTGTGTATGTGTGTTTGTGTGTGTGTGAACATGCATGTGTATACATGCATATGTATGCTGACCTCTTTGACCCACACAAAACTATAAAATAAGTAGGTTTAGTGCATGTGAAAAACAGTTATCAACTAAAAGCAACAAGTTCTGTGGAAGCTGAAAGGACAGCTAGATTATGGTGTGGGTGATACACAGGAAACACTGAACTCCCAGTGGAAATATGATTCGGGAAGATGCCAGGAGCCTGTACAAATTTTCTACATTCTTGAGTTGGGGAATTCTGGAAGAATCAAAAGTGTCATCCCATGAGGATTCCAAGTGCCCACTGTGTATCACCGCATATTAATACATAGCTTTGTGAAAAATGGAGCTAGGCAGAAATTCTAACTTTAAGAAGAGTCTGAACAGTTTGGCAGATTTTTCTAAAACCAAACATGTTCTTAGTAACACAATCCAGCAATTGTGCTCCTAAGTGTTTACTGAAAGGAACTGAAAACTTCTGTCCACACAAAAACCTGCACACAGATGTTTATGGTCTCTTTATTCATAATTACCACAACCTTGGAACCAAGTTGTCCTTCAGTAGGTGGATGAATAAATAAACTCTAGTATACTCAAAGGAATATTATTCAAGAATAAAAAGAAATGAGCTATCACGTCATGAAAAGATAAGGAGAAATTATAAGTATATATCACTAAGTGAAAGCAGTCAGTCTGAAAAGGCTACACAGTATACACACTGAACTGATAGTCTAAAAAGGCAAATCTAATGACAGTCAAAAGATCAATGATGAGCAGAAGTTGGGGGAAGAGAGGAAGAGGGGTAAGGGAGAATTTCAGGGCAGTGAATTGTTCTGTATGATGCTGGAATGGTGGACATATGTCATTAAATATTTGTCCAGATATAGAATGAATTTGCAACACAATATGTGAACCCCAGTGTAAACTATGGACTTCAGGTAAGAAAGACAGTTATTGTAGGTTCATTGATTCCAACAATTGTGCCAATGTTGATAGTGAAAGAGACTGAGGCTATATGGGGGCAGAGGGTACATGGGGCTTCTTTGTAGTTTCTATTCAGTTTTGCTATGAACCTAAGATTGCTCTAAAAACAATTTTAAAAACTTTTCAGAATGTAATGAAGTTGTACTTCAGCAGTTTCTTTGAAGAATCTGTTAACTGTGAGAAAAACAGGATTCAGAGCAAGTCCTGCTCCTTGTGTGTCCATGACTAGCTGATGAAGTGGTCCTAATTCAGCGATAGACAGAAGATGAATGTCATCTTGGGTCTTGGGGACAGTTGAGAGAAGTGAAGACCTTCTCTTGTAGGTCTAGAGCAGCCTCACTGCCAAGGAGTGAGAGGAGGGGAAAAGAAACTCAAGTCACCATCACACATTTTCATGTGCACTGTAAGGGTGGTTTGGTGAGAAATTTGGTGTTAGACAGAAATATGTGTCTCTAAGAGTCTTCCAAAGATCCAGGAGAGGCTGAAAGGATGCCTGGAAGAGTCTACCTTTGGCACCTGTTGATTTTTTTGACAAAAGCAGAATCTACTCATGGATACCCACTAGTATATTCATGAGCAAATGCACGGAAGTGGATAAACCAACAGGCATATATTGATGCACATATTCATAGGACATACATGGATAGTTACACGTGTGACAATTTGGAAATGATATCTGTTATAGATAAGTACACAGATGACCCAGGCAACTTACCATTTTGGAAGTACAAGCAGTAGCTATTGATACACATGCTCTCTCCATAGCCTAGGGAGATAATTTCCAGCATGTGTCCCCCTGGGAGTGAAACAGCCTTCCAGAACAATCAGCTCACCCTCCTCCATCACTCAGCTGTGCTCAATGGCACTATGCCTCTCTCTGAAACTCCTAGTATTGTTTCCGTCAATGCACACACATGTTCATCACAGTCTGTCTGCAGGTGGCTTTTCTGCCCACGCATCTTCAGTGCCCTAGGCAGGTTGTCACTTAGTGCTGTCAGTTTATGCCACTCACTTTCCCCATAAGATGCGGGAGATCTGCGGTGGACCGAAAGCGTTATTCACTGGGGCCTGAGAGGGTCTGTAAGGAGGTAGTGAAGGGAATGAACTGTGCTGAGCCATTGGAGTGCTAGTGTCCCTCTGCCTTAATAGGTTTGCCCTTCTGACTTGGAGTCTGGCTCTGTCGGTTGCATAAGCTGCTGGAGAAAAGAGGGTGGGAAGGTGTTTTCAGTAGTTGGGGACACTTCTGCCTGCAGGCAGCACAGAGGGAGAGGATTGCTTAAGTGGAAACAGACCCATTTGCACATTGGCAGATGGAATCCAAATGAATGTGGAAAAAGGCTCAACAGAGGGCTCCAACCAAAGAGAAAATTAACCAGAACAACACCTTTTAACTTTAACAAGGACTTAAAAACTATTTTGCAAAACTTCTGGTACTAATAGACAGCTCTTAAAAAATTAATTTAAAAGCTTTTCTGTTGAGTTAAAAAGTAAGGGGGCTTTCATTGCTTCCATTCTTTTCAAATGTTCTGCTTTTGAACTTAATAGAATTATTTTCTTTTAAAACTGTTTTACTGAACTGTTTTGCAACTGGTAGACAGAATAATGGCTGTTCAAAGTCGTCCGCATCCTAATCCCTGGTGCTTGTGGGTGCTCGGCTTCATACCACAACAGGGGCTTTGCAGTTCTGAATAAGTTAAGTATTTTGAGAGGAGAAGACAATCTCGCATTATCTAGGTGGGTCCAGTGGAATCACACAGAACCTTTGAAGCATCAGAGGGAGAGGAGATGACACCATGGAAGCAGGGGTCACAGTGACACCCTTTGAAGATAGGCAGGGTCCAGAAGTCCAAGGACCTATATGTCATCTAGATGGTAGAAGAGGCAGGAAAATAGACTCTCTTCTGAAACTCCTGGAAGGGACAGCTCAGCCAACACTTCGGTTTTAGGATTCCTGACCTCCAAAACTGTAAGATAATACATTTGTGTTGTTTGAAGCCACCTAGCGTGCAGTAATTTGTTATAGCAACTACAGGAAACTAAAATAACTTATTATCCATGTGAACCTGGAAAAAAAAGAGAGACTGATCTACTGTGAACTAAACTCATGTCTCTATGTGGGACTTTATTGTTTCTTTGACTGCCTCCTGTTTCACTAAACCTAAAATATAAATTGTTTTTGTACTTTTCACTACACGATGTGATCAATCCATGTTCCATGGTTTAAACCTAACTGTATCTGATTACACACATGTGTATCTACCTTTGTTGGAAATTCTCCTACTGTACTAGTTTGCTAGTGCTGCCATAATACACTGCCAAGACTAGATGCTTAAGTAGCAGATCTGGAGGCTTGAAGCTGAAGATCAAGGTGTCAGCTGGGGGGTTTCTCTGAGCTCTCTCTCCTTGGCTAGCTGATGGGTGCATTTTTCTGAATCCCCACGTTGCCTTCCATCCATGTGCATATCTCTGGTATCTTCTTGAGTGTACATGCTTCTTTTTCTGGTAAGGAAAAGATTGCATTAAGATTCACTTGAAGGAAAATATAAAGATTTATGTTGGTATATGATTAAAAACCAGAAGGGGAGCTGGGTGTGGTAGCACGGTTATAATCCCAGCACTTGGGGAGGCTAAGGCAAGACCTCAAATTTTAGCCATGGCTGCATAATTTAGTCAATTAGCAAGACCCTGTCTCTAAAAAAAAAAAGGCCAGCAGTTGAATCCAATCCTCAGTACTGGAAAAACAAACATACAACAGCCCAAAACAGAAAGGGAGAGAAATTGAATATGCTAGAAATTAGTATTCAAAACATATAAGATAAAAGTAGAAAAAACGTGAATCAATTACCAGAAGAGGAAATATGAATGGGCAATAAATAAACAGAAAGACGTTCAGTCTCAGGGGAAACAAAGAAAAAGAGAAACTGTTTCCATTCATTGTATTGGTAAAATTAAGTAGTCAAGATATCTTAACTGTTGTCAAGGTGATAGGGGAAATGGTACTTGAATAAACAGTTACTAGAAATGTAAAATGATTAACACATCTCAGAGAGAAATTTAATGGTGTCTAAAAAATGTAAAATATGCCTGCTTTTTGTCTTAAGAGTTGAGCCTTGGAATCTACATGGCATAGCTTCCTACATTGTCCCTGTATAAGGGTTGTCTACATGGTAGTGTCTGTTATAGTACTTTTTGTACTAGCAGGAAAGAAGAAAATGATGGAAACATCCCCTAATACAGGAATAAAT
>NW_004524637.1:109508-120671 GCF_000260255.1 Octodon degus
TATATACAGGCTCTCATTCTGCATTTTAGGTTGGCCTTGAACTCATGCTGTAGCCAGGCTGGCCTCAAATTCACAGGGATCTTTCTGTCTCAGAGTCATGAGAGGAGTCTGCTAGGGAGTCATGAAAGGAGGCTGCTAGGATTACAGGTGTGCTCCACCATGCTGAGCTATCATTTCTTTATAGTGAAAACTTTCAAAATTCTTTTATCTAGCTGCTTGAAATGCACCATGCATTGTTACCTGCTGTTACTATGCTGTACAATAGTACTTCGGGGCTCCCTGCTTCTACATAACTGTCCCTCAGCACCCATTAATCAACCTTTCCCCATCTCCTGCTTCCCCAGCCATGTGCATATTTCAACGGCTACCTATGTCTCTATGGAAATATTAGGGAATAAAAGGATGTGTGACTGTTTTAGTCTCCAGGATGGTTGAAGTAGGGAGGTGCTGGTTTAGGAGACAATTGATTGTCTTCACCTCTTCCTTTCCATCCTATCCCTTTTTCTCTGTCTCCTTCCCTCTTTCTCTTTCTCATTCTCTTTTTCTTCTTCTTTCTCTCCCTCCCCATCTCCTTTCTTTCTTTTTAAAAATTGACACAAAGTAGATATGATAAAACCATTAGCACTTGTTAATTATAAATTGTAGAGTATGGAAGTTTAAGTTAATTCCTTTTGTTTTACCAAACTCCAATATTTATGCAAATAAAATCATAGACTATAGAACTCTACTAAAGGAAGTAAAGATGAGCTTAAACAAAGAACAATTATTTCTTAGCTGCTGTGTCCCACCTAGTTCTGCTTCTGTCACATAAAGCAACCCCACAAAGTCGGAGGGTCCCCGGGCTTTGGGGTCAAGAAGGAGGCACCGCTGCAGTTATCCAGCATCCAACTGTTCTTCTGACTTCCCTCCTGACCAACTTTCAGTCTCTTGAAAGACACTTCTGGGGTGTCTTTTATGAGGTCAAGTAAGTGCCCCCACTGTCCTGCAGCAAAAGTTTCCATTTTTCAGCAGTTCAAACTATTAAGAACATTTCTCCCTTATTCTTAAGATGAAATCTCTTCTTGCAGAGTCTGCCTCTTTGTTCCTTTTCTTTTTTTCTGGAGCGACAGAGATTAAATCCAGGGCTCCTTTGACAGGAACGTGCTTCAAAATGTACAAACAGCTGCCCTGCATTTGTAAGTCTTTACATCTAAAAATATGCAGGGCTTTTTACGCAAATGCAGGCATGTGAGCATCACATGCGACATCACCGGAAAATATCAAAATGGCTGTGAAATTCAACTGTAAAAGTTCTGTTTGAAAAGATAGAAGACACTAACCTGAGAACACAGAGCCAGACCCATGTCAGGTAGTGGGGCTTTCTCTGGGGTTGAAACCAAGGAATCTTCCCGGAGAGGCAGAAATCCATAATTGATGAGCAATGCTTATCAGACTGGGAAATACAGAGATGAAATGAGAAACAGGATGCCTCGCTAAAACCTGATCCCTCAGCAGACATAAGAGGGAGCTCTATTATCTCCTTATTAATGCTATTGTATATTTTATAAGGGAGTAATGATGCCTTGTCAATTTCAGTGCCGAAGTGGGCTAACAAAGGCATCTGAATAGTGACACGGGCAAGTTTGGCTTAGAGGTGGGGTTGTGGGAATCGTCATTCCATTGGAATGATGTTTATTGACTGGTTTCCTTTCCACCAGCTTGAGAAGTGACCAACAGACATAAAAGGCTGTTGACACTGGGTTCTAGGGAAGTTGTTGATTGATATTGCTGTTGGAGCTACCTGAGATGTTACATATCATTATAAATAAAAGGAAAGAGGAAGGGAGGAAACTGAGCTGAAGTTCCCACTGTTAGTAATAGGATAGGGGCTTGATCTTAGCTTTCTGGGACTCAGATGTCTTTTTCAAAACCTCAAAACCTCTTCATTCCTACAGAGATTGTAAAGACATTAAGAGAAATATGGAAGCTATTTAATCATTAGTACTGACCAGTTAAAATGGACCCTGGAAGCTCTGTGGGTACATCGGGGTGGGTTAGTCATTCATTTATAACCAACTGGGTTTTAAGAGTTGGTTTTGAAGATGAGACAGAGGTGTGTTGCTAAAGTAAATCTAAGTATGTCATCTTTGTCTTCTTTGAGAATGTGGCCTCTCTGTTAGTCAATTTTCTACTGTTACAACAAAGTAGCTGAGGCTGAGTGCTTTACAAAGAAAAGAGGTTTACTTATCTCAGTTGTAAAGGCTGAGAGCCAATTATCCAAATAGCAACTCTGGAAATTGTATCACCAGAGAGAGAGAGAGTGAGAGTGAGAGAGAGAGCCCAGCCACAGGGCCAGACTGAAGCCAGAGTACAGAAGGAAGTGATATTTATTTATTTATTTATTTATTTATTTATTTATGCTTCTTAAGATAGAGTCTCATCATATAGTTAGGTTGGCCTTGAACTCACTACATATTCCAGGCTGGTCTCAAGCTCTCAGCTAGGAATGGGTCTTTGTCACTTGTTCTCATAAGAATGTACTTGGGTTCACACGAGGACTGCTTTAATCCCTTTTGAGGACAATAGATCCAATGACCTGCAGTTCCTACTTCCTAAGGGCTCCACACCATTTTCCAATAAAGCCACCCCAAGGTCCATGCTCCCAACATATGAACCCTTGAGGAACATGCTCAAACCACATCTGAACCACAATAATCTTTCTGAAATTGTGCTCACTGCATTACTCCACTCACTGCTTTTCAAAATGTGTCTTGGAATTCACTTCAATCTAACTTTGAATATAGAAGGAAAAAGGGAGAAAGGATGTGGACAAGGGTGGCTTCATTTTCTTACATTTTTAGATGACTACACAAAGTTCGCTCCTGTTCAAATTGGGTATCCTGGGGCCTACTGCATCCCTTAACCCTGGCTGCTTATCCCCTTCTCCATGGGGCTGTCTTTCTAGAGTGATCTCTTCTTGAAATCTGGTTCCCCATCACTACCTGTTATCATTTTACCCCAAACCTCTTTGACATTGCTTCTGCTGAGCCACCTTCCTTGTCTACTCACTAGGTCCCTCTGTCCCTTCTCCTCATTGTGAATCTATTTTCTAATCCCTCCATCTCCCGAGTGGGTAGAAACATCTTCAGAGGGTAGTTCCCAGACAGCACCCTTAAATACAGGGGTATCTGACCACCTATGATGGAAAGCAAAGATTTCACAACTTCTGCTTCATTGTTTCCCCCCCCAAGTGCTGTTTATTTGTTTTTGTCTAGAGTGAATTAAAATCAGTTTTGTTTGTGGGATTTCACAACACTCCTTGACATTTTTGGAGATCCGATGGAGGAAGATTGAAAGCAGGAGGAAACCTAAGGGCCTGCAACATCGAACATGTTTGTGAGGCTTTTCCGCTTAGTTGTGCAAACTCAGTCCAGTGGGATACAGACATGAGTGCATTTTTTTTCTGTTTGCCAAAAAGCAGCACTGTGGAATGGTTCTAGAGACCGCAAAATTACATTTCTTCACACAGTGCTGTGAAAGACCGTCATGGGAAAATGTATTACCAAGTCATGTCACCTGAATCTACTGTAGCCGGAGAGGAAAAGAAATCGCAGCCCCCATTGCTAAAATGTTGTGCATTGGGCTGGCCAGATAGCTCAGCAGACTAAAAGAGCCTGCTTAGGCAGGGCGCAAAGCCAGGGATTCTAGCCCTGGAGCACAGCACCGGGACCACCCTCGGGGCGCGCTGAAACTGTGATTGAGACTGGGAGTTGGTGGCACGTGCCTATAATCTTAGCACTTGGGAGGCTGAAAACAAGAGTCCGATGTGTGTAGTAAGACCCTCTAGATCCTATACAAAATACATTTTAAAAAATTAAAATGTTGTGCATTAACTCATGGCAAGTGCTTTGCTGTATCTTTCTGCTGTCTCAGTCCAACTACATGATGCCTACCCTGAGCTGTGGCGACTTCCTGGCTTTTCAGTTCTTGGGTTGCTAACCTTTCATTATTTTAATTGAGGAGGAGATGAAGATAAGCAGGAAGGTCCAGGACTAGGACAGCTGAAGACACACCCTTGATCATTGTCCCTAATAGTGTCCCCAGCATTTCAGGTGCACAAGGACCAGCTAGTTTCTCCAGAACTTACTTCCTTAGCTTGGTGCCCACTTGAGACATTTGTTCTCCAAAACTCAAAACCTTCATAATTATAAAAACTTATTGGACATGTTTTCAATATTTTTGAAGCTGAAAATATGCCTGTATATTTTAAACTACCCCACAGGGATCCAGAATGAAGAATGGCCAGGCTGGACAAGAGGTACCGTGGAGCTAAAGGCCCAGGGGAAGTTTGCCAGGATCAAGCTATTGGATGGGATTTCTGAGCAAGAATCAAATATGTCAGGCCTCCAGCATTGGTGGAAAGTATTTTAGCAGGGACTGGGGTGGCACTAAGACACTGATTTGTTTTCTCAAATTCCAAATAAGAAATTGTGTAGCTCGTTTATTTGCTAATTAAAAATTTAACCTTTCCTTTAAAAGATAATACCTGAATTATGGGAACCTAAGAAACAGAGCTCTATGGTTTAAAATGTCAAAAAATTGCTTAGTAATTGATCAGTGATAGCCAGCCTGAAATGACTTCCACATATCTAAATTGTAAGCCAGAAGAAGACACTAAGGGGAAGAACAGAAGGGTTTTTTTGGAGAGTGCCACAAATAATTCTAAGTTATGGGAACAGGGAAGAAAATGAGACATGTTGATTAGAAACATCGGGATGAATTGGCATTTATTTTGCTGTACAATAGAAAATTTGTTTCGGATTTGCTTCCAATAGATGCATAGCATGGTGAGTGAGGAATTGAATTTTATTCCAGGTTCAAATTTAAGTTTGGAAATGAAATTTGGGAAGGTATGCCTCATTTTACAAAACTAAACAAGTTTCTGAATAGTCTTACATAAGGCATTAATCATAAATGGATCTGATTTGATTATCCACTATCTGTAGGCTTAGAAAAAATACTTTTCTCTGGGTTTTGGGTCTTAGTATGTGTTTAGACTTTTTTGGTTCATTTACTGATGCATTCCAAAATTCTTCCCTATGAATCTGCGTATTCTATTACATTCTAGTTCTACCTGCTCATCTCTTTCAAACCAGCATTTTGAAGAAAGCTTATGAGGGGAAAATTGCTTATTATATAGCTTCAGAATATTAAAGCACACATTTTTTTTTCAGGTAAGTTGCAAGTGTCAATTTTCCTTCAGGTCTTTTATGATTGGACCAAATATAAAAGTCACATGAATATTTTATTTCTTCTTTTGAATGGAGAGTTGATTAATATCATCAGGTTTCTACCATATTCTTAAACTGTGATATGGCTACCTGTGGAGTGACCATTTTCCTTAGAGCCCATGCTATCTTGGACCTGTTCCTCAGCCATCCAGGTATGAAGGCACAAGGCTTCCCTTGGTAGGTGGGCATGGCCATCTATCTCTGATGAAGGGCTATCCACACTCTAAGTTCCACCATTCAAGGCCACACCTTCTACTGGCCTTCCTCTATCTTGGCCATTACTTGAAGGTCATCTCAAGTGTTAGCATTTCCATGTCTCCGCCTGCTCCCAAGCCTCGTAGGGAACCCTGCTCAAGGCACTGTTTCTCAGGGCATGTCCCATAATTTCTACAGAGCTGATGATCATCTCTAGGGAGTTCCTATGGCAGTTTCTTTAACCTTTTGGTTTGCTTTGGCCCCTCCATGTCCTAACCACCATATATCTCATTCTCAGCAGATACATGGAGGTCCCACTAAAAAGTGACACCATGAAGAGTCATGATGGGTTCCCAGTACCTGGCACATAATCTGCACACAACAAAATGCTATCCTAACTGAACGAGCCCTCCTGTATTCTCTTTTCCTCTTCCTTTTCTTCTTTTTGGAAAAGAAAACGTGGCCTCTTTCCTCATCAAGGATGACTACTTGATAGCTGTTTTTCTTTCCTCCAGAACTCTGGTTCTTTGGTTTTCTGGCTAAACCAAATTTAACTTCCTCTTGCTTTCAGCACTATCCCTCCTTGCATGACATGCTACAACTTACCCTGCCCTGATTTCACAACAAGAGTTGAACACTTTTCTTCATGGTAAAAAAAGTGCTACTACTTGAAGTAGGGACAGCATTTTGATAAGGGATTAAAGGTAAACTTTATGAAAGAAAAGCTATTGGAAAGCACCTTGGAAGTGTCCTTAACATGTTTGGAGTTAGTTGCCAAAGTAATGGGGAAAAAAGTGATTTTTGCAGGTTTCTCCTGAAATTTAGAAGACCTGGTAAGGCCAGCCTGATAGTAATCACATAATTGGTGCCCCCTGTCAAGAAATCTGCTCTGAAGACACATGCAACACACCTATGTACTACTGACTTCCTTGCAACTGACTCTGCCATTCTACCATCAGGAGCCTGGCTGCCATTTCCAGTGTGGACTATCATGTGGTTTTCTTGGAACCCATAGAAGGCAGTGGATGAGACCATGTGTGCAGCTGGAAGCTAGGCAAGATAAGGCCATATAGCTTTTGTGGCTGACTCCAAGCACTCATTTTTTGCATGCTCTCTTTAGAATCCTCTATCTTTGAAACATCATGCTTTCAGGAAGCCCATACCATTGAGGAAGGCCATGTGGAGGAGTTGTGGTCACCATTCCAAACAGAGATCAAGCTTGTGTCAACCCAATGCAGGTATGAAGATGTCTCTAAAGAACTCCACCTCCTGGCTGAAGCTCCAGACCATCTCTGATCAGAGACAAATCACCACTGCTGAGTGCCATCTGAATTTTGGATCCATAAAGTTCAGATAATAAAATCACTGTTCTTGACCACTGAGTTTTGAAGCCTTTTTTTGGTTACATAGTAAGAGGCAACTGGAACATCATGTCTTAATATTCTCCAGAACATTTAGTACAAGGTCAGTACTGGTTATTCATTATTTTTAATTAATGGGATGTTACAGGGCAGAAGACACATAAAGTATCCAGCTCTTTTATTTTATTTTTTTCTCTTGTGGAACAATCACATTTTAACATTGTGGAATGCAAACAGCTGATAGTTACTACAAAAGAGAACTATTTCATGGTTGACATGTAGAAATAGAGCTTCTCAATTATTTTAATTTTAAAAATTTTGTTTACAAAGACAACAACTGGGGCTGGGGAGATGGCTCAGTAGAATAAGTGCTTCCCTGGCAAGCGCAAGGGTTTGAGTTCAATCCCGGGTTCTGCCAAAAAAAAAAAAAAAAAAAAAAAAAAAAAAAAAAAAAAAAATAATCTTCATAGGCAGATATTCACTCCATTCTCTACTTCAAAGGCTGGAATTTTTTAAGGTGAACTTTGTCATAAACTATTTATATCACAGGTGGAAAGAAGAGAATGAAGCACACTGACCTTCAATCAGGGACAGCGGCCTCTAGCAATTCTTACCTTTTTGTACCCAAAGCATGATAATCATCTGGACAAAACCTATCTAATATTTCCCAGCATCCATTAAAACCACACACTCCAAAACCTTCAGAGCCAGGCAGACAAAAGACTCTTTACTGATGAAGATATTTCTGAGATATTTCTAGAGATTAATTGGCTTCAGAATATGAAGAGGTATCGTATACAAATTACCCTGTATAAAAATATATTAAAAGCCCTGATTACAAACATAGTTCATATTCATTACATTAAACATAGGGAAACCCAAAGAAGAAAATTAAGATGACCTCTAGCCTCAATTTCTAGAGAATAATGTTGTTACCACTTAGGCCACATCCTTCTCTTTTGTTTTTATTCATACAAATGATGCAAATGATGCCACAAAGATCAGATCTTATTGTAATCACTATTCTTCCTCATCATAGTGTACACATTTTCCCATGTCATTAAATTTTTTCTCAAGTATAATTTTGTGCATTGTATTCTGCCATATGAATGTAACCTAATTTATGTAATCATGTCTTTTTGTTTAACATTTAGGTTGTTTTCTAGTTTTCTCTTATTGCCTGTAACACAGCAATCAGAGTCCATCCTTGTCTCATCTTTTCACATGCCTGTGATTGTTTCCTGGATAAACGTGTAGTCATGGGGTAGCTGAGTCCAGTGAATGACAGTTTTAAGACTTGACACTTATTGTAGAATTGTGCTCCATGACTGCATTTCCACTGGCGATGTATAGGAATGTTGATTTTGCCAGTCCCATACCAAATGGAAAACACTTTCTTATGGTTTGGTACTCAATGGTTGTGCAAGGTCCCTTCCTCTGGCAAAAATGAGAAGTGGGAGAGAAGTAAAAAAAGCCCTTGCTGTTCACATGATAGGGCTTCAGAAGAATGCAAGAGCCAGAGGAAGAGTAGGCAGGGAGACAGAGAATTTATTGGACTGCGTTGAGTTTGTATTTCGGTATGGTGTCATAACAGTCACTGACTGGGGGAGGCTTGGCACATGCGCCCTAAAGAAAAGAGGAAGTTGAGTCCGGGTTGAGAGCAGAAGACGGAAGTTAGTCTAGGAGCACATGTTGGTGGTTTAGAATCCCTACACCATGTTGGCTCACCGCCATGTTGACTCGGCCAACTTTCATACAGCCACAGACCCACCAGATTGTAGTAGCTTGGATTCAACAATAATACGCCAGTAGTCAGTTCCAAAGCACCAAGGATAAGGAGAGCAAAAGGAAACTCTTAGATACAGGAGGACCCCTTTATCACAGAGAAGATCCAGAGACATGATTTTACACAGACTATCTGCTGCACACCTATTTATCCAGGAATCGGATGGATCATTAACAGTTATTCCCAGCCTCCCTTCCTTTTTAAAGTACTCTGTGTTTTGCTTTTAAATATTTCCTCTGAGTCTGGTAAAAGTTGCCGAGGAGCCTTGTAGCAGACTCTAAGAAGAGATCGGTGGTCTGTGAACAAGGGTGACTGTCTTTCCAATGGAGGGGAAACATGTGTTCTAGTTCATGTCTAGATGACCCCCAAAGTTTCATGTGCTCGCAGGCGGGGTTTGGGGAGGTGAATACAACATGAACTGTTGGCAAACCAAGAGTTTGTAGCTAAATGCCACGTTGGGAAGTGAAGCCTGATTGGAGGAAGTGATAGTGGGGGCGTGGCCTGGAAGGGCCTATCTCCTCCCCGCTCCTTTGAGCTCTCTGCTGCCCCATGCCATGCCATGGGCTGCTTCTCCCCTGCTGCGTCCCTATGCCAAACTGCAGAACAGGTGACTACGGACTGACACTGCTGCATACTGTGAGCCTGAATCCACCCTTCCTCTTGCAGGTGTGGGCGTCTGGTATTGTACCTCAGCACTGAGGAAGTGATTAAGACAGCCTGCAATAGTATCTCCTCGAGCTCAGAATGCAGAAGAAGCTCCCACGCAGAAGCAGCCGGTAACGCTGAGAGAAGGACGGACTACCAGTGTGTATGGCTTCTGTCACCTGCAAGGGTGGCTGCTTCTTTTCTAATAAACTCGTCAGCATTGTTGCTCACCCCTGGCTGTTTAGATGTTCATATTTGTACCCCTTACATTGCTGTTCTTCCCTGACTTCTGTGGCATCTTCTTTTTTCTGGATTTTGCCAAACCTTCTTACACTTATCTCAGTGTCTCCAGTTTTTTTTCTCCTTTTAGTCTTAAATATGTGGCACAAGCCTCAGATCATGAACTCAGACATGTTCATTGCTTTAATATTTAAAATAACTGATTTCACATTCTGTTTGAAGCCTTTACTTTGCCAGATGGTGGAAACTAAATGTCAGTAAACTTAGAGTCATCTCAGAGCTCTCCTCACTGCCCTGTTCTCCTTTTTCCTTCAGATCCCTGGACCTCCTGAGGGTGGAAGGAGTCGAAGGAGACGGCATCTGGTTAACATTCATCACCCTGCATGCACACCAGTGCAACCCTGAGGCCCCTGTCATTTCTGTCAGATACCTGTCCTCAATGATGGATGTCACTGCAGTGCCCTGCTATGCCCCTGGGCTTTTGTCGGGGCTGGCACTCTCTCTATTACTTTTGTTCTACTCCAGGGTACCTGGGAAACATCTGGCTGCTCTCAGTACTGATGTGGGTGCAGGGAGGTTGTGACATCGGCCTGGACAGGCTGCTCAGTGTTTTTCATCTCAAGCACTCATGCTTGGCAGGGAGGCTCCTTCCAAGCTTCATTCACTTCTAGGGATTGTCATGAGAAATACAGCAGGCTCTCTACATCCATGGCTTCTGTATCCTTGGATCCGATTGTGTATTAAAAATGCTTGGAAAAAGTTGCATCTGTAATGCAAGTGTACAGAATTGTTTCTTGTCATTATATTAAGTATTGTAAATAAGATGATTTAAAGGACTGTGCACAAAAAAATAAATAAAGGACCATGCACAAGAGGATTACATAGGTTACATGCACACACTATGATATCATACATGAAGGACTTGGGTATCCTTGCAATTTGACATCCATGAGGGGTCCTGGATTCAGTCCCCCTCAGAAACTAAGTGACAATTCTTAAATGCTCCTGAGGAAGATCAGCACCTTATTCATGGGTTCCCGATGCCTCTTGGGTATTTCTGTCATTCCAGTTCCTTTTCCCATTACACCCACCTTGACTGTCTCAAATTTTAAAATCCCAGGTTTTGGACACCCCCATGGATGGCATAGGAGAAGTAGCTAGAAAGCAGAAAGGAATGCTTGAAACTGAAAATACTACTCTTAATACATCCCATCTTTTGTGCTACTCAGGGGTCTATCTTGAAACTGGAACACTCTGAAAAACTTTCTGAGGCTATCTTCCATCGCCTCTCTGTACCCATCTCTCTCATGCAGAGTTCTGATCCCAGAAGTGACTCTGAATATGATGGTGCCTCACAGGTTACATAGCTAGAACAGACAACAATTTCTGTATTACATAGACATCATATTTTTGCCCCTATAGGAGAGGGGCCCACCAGCCCTGAGTCCCTGAGATTTACCCTACCATCCTGACACTTCTTTCACGAAATGTCCTCTGACTGCTTTGTCAGTGACTGTTTCCTGCTCAGATAATATGTCACTGAGCATGTGTTATTTTGTGAGGTGATGATGGGATCATGACCTTATGGGGGCAGGGACTGCCTCCACTACTGTGTCCTTAGACCCTACAACAGGCACACAGTAGATATTGAGCAGGCATTTTTTTT
>NW_004524637.1:120801-128664 GCF_000260255.1 Octodon degus
GGTGCTGGGGGATTGAACCGCGGTCCCTGATGCTTTGCTAAGCTTGTTCTAAGTAGGTGCTTTAGACCACTGAGCCATCTCTCCAGCCCCAGGCATTTTTTTAGATGCCTGTTTTGATGAATTCTGTTAACAAGAATTGAAGCTTTCCTCCAAACAAGGCTGTGCCTTATACCTCTGTAGACTGCTAAGCATAAAAGAGTCTAGGGTGCTAAAAAGCCCGTTTGAGTCTGAACATGATGGTGAAGTTATATCAAGGCAAATGGGTCATCCTGGAGTCAAGAAGGGTTTTCAAGCTATGAAGATTTGAATAAAACAGTCTTGTCACTAGATACTAAAGTTTGGGCCCTCTGTGTTAATTTAACAAATTGGATTTAATTTACCAAGGTATGTGTAGTGTAACAGAGTCATACTACACACAGCTAAATCCAAACTAGCACACCAAGAGCATATACCAAGTACTCAAAATGTGTCTAGCACTGGGTTTGAAGCAATGGAAATTGAAAGCAACTTAAAAGAATTAAAGAGAAAAGCTTGCCCTCCCACAAGAGACTTTACAGAAGATTTGGGGATATAAAGACTTTAGAAAACAAAGGCAAAAACTAGGTGATGCAGAGGAGATCTCCACTTCCTCCCCCAAAAGAGGTTTAGCAACTAATGAATTAAGAGAAGAATTGTTCCTGGAGGAATTGATGAAATCTTCACACGTAAGACACAACATGAGCTGGACCTTATCCTGCCCAGCCCACGGTCCCTTGAACACACCACTGTAAATGTCTCAGAGCTTTGGATGTCCCTCAACTGTGCTCAGGGTTGTGTGTACTGAGTTTAATGTACAACTCATTAAATCTCATGAGCCCATTAAATACTATTCTTCTAAAAATTCAAATGCTACTTACCCAACTAATAAAATTTATGAATTTACAAATTAAGAAAAAGTCAAGGAGATGACTCAGTGAATAAGCGTTTCCCTGGCAAGTACAAGGGCCTGAGTTCAATCCCCAGTTCTAAAAAAAAATAAGAAAAATTCTCAAATATTAACTATAAACTTCTTTTATCAAATTTCCTACTCATTTGATTAAACTAACAAATCTAACATATTAGATTCTTTTACACACTCCAAACCATTTGAGCATTATCATAATGCTAATAGAATGTTATTACAATTGCACTTGAAATAATTATAAATCTGTAGTATGGGTACCTAAGTTTTAAAAATCTTTTTATTCTATTTTCTTGAACTTGTAGGGACTATGTATAATCTTCCTATAGTTATGATAAATTATCAGACTCAAAGTAAATTATCACCTCTGCTTGACTAAGGCAGCAAGTTCTAGGTTAACTTTTCTAAAAGACTCCATTATGGCAGTAAGAAAATTCAACTCTAAATTTCCCAGATAGGTGGTTCCTTCTTGAATTTTAGTTTTTTATTTTTTTAAAGGGGAATCTTGCTAAGTCTCTACATTTCCTGACTTCCTTCTTAGGGCTGAATTTTTTTTTTTTTGCTTTCTTTCTTTCTTTCTTTCTTTCTTTCTTTCTTTCTTTCTTTCTTTCTTTCTTCTTTCTTTCTTTCTTTCTTTCTTTTTTGGAACTGGGGATTGAACTCAGGTCCTTGTGCTTGCCAGGCAAATGCTTATTCTACTGAGCCATCTCCCCAGCCCCTGCTTTATTTCTTGTATACTTTGTCTTTACCCTTTTTATCCACTATGCTTTTTGTCTATCAGCTCTTTGCCCAGGCAGCCTAAGGACCCTTTCTTGTGATGCTCAGACTAGATGGGAGCCCTAAGAGGGCCACTGTATATTCTGACTGTCCTGTGTGCTTTCCTAAAGTGATCTTGCCTATGTGTCTCACTGCCCTTCTCAGGGTATCCTTGGTCCCCATGACACTCATAGTTAATACTTTGTCCTTTGTCTTGTCTGGGGAATAGAGTATCCACAACATCACTGGGTTCCTGCACTTCCTCCATGGTTCTGCTGCCCCATCCCGTCTTTGTACTAATTCCAGCCTTGAACATCCCATTTTGCTATACAAATTGCTTCCTATTGGGATCTCAACTGTGGGGCAGGCTTAATGGAAGCAGCTATGTGCTTGGGTGCTCTATTTGCAGAGGAGGCTCCCTGCCTGGGCAGCAGAAGGCAGGGGAAAAGGAGTCCCAGGGGGAGGCCCTCAACTTTGTAATAGCATCCAGTGGGTCAGTGTAGCTCAGATGGCTGACCTTAGTGATAGAACTTCCCAGGTGAGGATGCAGGAATCTCCCAGCTTAGCTCAGGGACCAAAATAGTCCTCCAGGTGGGAATTACGTCTTCCAGGATGACTGTGGACACTTGGGCATATGAACATTTGTGTGTGAAACCATTGCCAAGGGAAGTCTTAAACACCAGGCAGTCATTGTCACTGCAGTCTGCTCCTCAGCAGAGCCTTGTTCTTCCTGTGTTAAGTGGCATCACTATTTCTATTGCTGTCTGGCTCTGAAGGTACTTGCTTAGGTGAGCTGGCCACATGCCGAGGTTACATCTTCATGGACAAACCAGAGGGCTGAGGCAATTAGGAAGATAATTTATGCAAGAGTCTTGCTTTGCTAAAGTTCCACAATTACCTGAAGAGCCTGTTTTTCAGAGTCTCTCCAATGGCACATTCAGACAAAAACAATTTTGTTTTCTGGATGATTGCCTCGCTTCTTTGGCCGTGTGACTTTCGCCCCAGTGGAAAAGTGATATTCATCATGTTCCGCTCTGTGAGCCTGTGAAATCAATAAACAAGGCGTCAAGATCTGGGCTGGTCAGCGCTCCAACATGTGCACCAAAAACCCTAGAGCTGTGTTCCCCACTCCCACCTCCCACGTTGTTCCCCTCCCATGCTGGCTGGAGGCTTCTCCCTTGAGTGACAGTGGTCACCATTGCAGAGGTACAAACTTCTACCAATTAAAACCTCCATGCTGTGTTGGTGAGAGGTGTTCAACCCACTTTGTGCAAGCTGTTTGTATGGCTACTCTTTGGTCTCATGAGTGTAGTCAGGACATGGTGGGAGATGACTTGAGAGGCAACTTGGAGGCTGCAAGGTAGGACCCTCGGCTTCCATGCTGCTTGGAATTCTACTCTTAGAGATATATTGTTTTGGCTTTTCAAGTGTTTTCTGCCTTTAAGAACTTCATTTTATAAGGCTCTATACAACAGAGGGGAGGTTTTCTTAGACTCACATAGGTACAAAAAATGATGGCAGTGGTTATTCAGTGCTCCTCAGGTGCCATGTCATCCTCACAACCCCTGCAGGAAGCAAGTGCTATTATCCTTTTCATTTCACAAAGGCAAAGTCTAAGGGATAGACAGGTTCCTGTGAATAAGACCTGTGAACTTGCCACAGACCACACAGCAAGCAAGCAGAAGGGCCAAAATTGAATGGGATCCCTTACACCACTGCTTCTTTCTTTTCCTTCTTGGAGACAAAGTCAGTTCCTTCCCAGTGGTGACAACTCTGCTGGAGAACTGCAACACAACACAGCTGGTTTGGGGGAAGGGGTAGGGGTAGGAAGCTAGGGTTAGGAAGAAATAGAACCCAGGAGGTGCAAGAGGAAGCCCAGGGGTCTCAGCTGTGAGTGTGTCAAGCATCTTCAAAGCTGCTCAGGGCTCTCTGGAAGAGGACCTTGCTGTCTGGTACAAGGCTGGCACTGGGTGGAAGGAGCAGCCCTAGACCCA
Organism: Octodon degus; assembly: GCF_000260255.1. Classification (NCBI taxonomy): domain Eukaryota; kingdom Metazoa; phylum Chordata; class Mammalia; order Rodentia; family Octodontidae; genus Octodon; species Octodon degus. The sequence continues at coordinate 124,492 of NW_004524637.1, forward strand.
GATCCCCAAAGGCCAGCCATCACCCAGACAAAGGAGAACAGACAAGGGCCACAAGGCAGCGCCCAGCTCATGATCAAACTTGTCATCCAGCTTTGGTTCTGTTACTGTTTGGTTTTATTTTATTTCACTTTTTCCTGTACAGTTTAATGCCATCTTTATTTTTAATTAGTACATAATGTTTACATTCATCTTAGGGAATAGGTACATGGACTTAACATTTCTTCCTTCTTTTTTATTCCCCTTCCCATCCCCACTCCATCTCTAAATCCCTTTCCTACTTGCAAAAGATTAGTCTCCCTGTTTCCTACTATCTATATTTTGTTGCTTTAATTTCTTTTATATTTTTAGTTTTCCTCATAAAAGAAATCATGAGATATTTAAGCATGTGTGTCTGACTTATTTCACTTAACATTAGGGCCTTCAGGGGCATTGATTTCTCTATAGATGACTCAAATTTATTGTTACTTATGACAGAGTAGTACTCTCTGTGTCTATCTGTTACTTTTTAAAAGGCAAGCACAGAGCATGCTCTCTGGGCTCAGCTTTCTTACCTCATTGTGAAGACAGAGCTTAGCAAAGGCCCTGACCCACTCACTATAAGGTCACAGTGGCACTCATCAGAGTGTCAGACAGAGAAGAGTGGGCTGAGGATCTCTGGCTGATGTGGAGGATGGGTCTCAGTTAGCCTGGGGTTGGCTGGGGAAGAATTCCTGAAGAGACAAGGGAAGTGTGGGACAGGATGATACATTTGGGATGAGGTTACATGGGGTGGAAGAGTACAGGTCATTGACAGCAAAGGGGACTGCTGTGTGAGACTGCATCATTTTCCATGAGGTAGAGCATCTCAACCCGGCCCAGCTTCTGTTCCCCTACTCATGGCCTTCAGCTTCTTTGTGCATACAAGTGTGGTATGGAAAGTGAACCCAGGACCTTTACACTGAGCTACATTCCAGGCCCCTTGTAAATTTTTTTTATTGTGAGAAAGGATCTCACTAAGTTGCTAAGTTGCCTAGGCTAGGCTCAGGTGTTTAATCCTCCTGCCCTAGGCTTCTAGAGTGGTAGGATCACCACCGCTGGATCCTCTGCTTCTTTTGTCCCCTTCCAGAGTGGGGATTTGCCGAGGTCCTCCACTTTGGTCTTTGGTTTAAGAGTTTGGTTTGGCAGGTGCTGGCTGGGTCTGACTTTAGACCCCAGGGCGTGGATAGTGGCCGCACAATGTGGTGGGAGGATACCTGTGGTAAATAATCTTGGCCTGGTGGGGATGGGCAGAGGGCTCATGGCAGATAGTTCTTTCATGGTTTTGTGCATGCCTAGAGAGGAAGTGGAGAAAGAGCCTCCGAGGTGAGAACAAAGACTGGAAAGAATTCCTGTAGAGAGCTGGTCCTGGGGTCAAGGGAGAGCTGCTTTCTAAGGGTATTGTGGAAGCCTGACAGGGAGGGAATTATCAAAGACCCACAGAGGCACTGGTAGAGATGAAGACAACTTACAGCCCTCACTACTATCCTGCAGGTAGAATTATCAGTGAATGAAGAGACAACACCTTAATATTTGCAAGAACAGTAATTTAACATATGCCTTACATGGATCTTTACTGTTGCCATTGGGTGTGTTTGTTGTAGCCCGCCTCGTTGAGACAGAAAGAAATCTGAAACATATTCTGAAACATATGAGTTTCTCTTTTCTGCCCTGTCACATAGTAGAGGTACAAGAGGGACAGCACCACCAAGTCTTACATAAAAATGATTTCTTTCCAGAATGAAGACAGATTCATGCCTGAACAGTTTATTAGGGCTTGCTATGAAGGTGAGTTGCTGTATGGATATAACTTATAGACTTTCAGAAAGACTTTGTCTTGTCAGTGGCTACACTGAATTACCAACTTTTTGTGAAGTCAGTGAAGATTTAGATCATGAACAGGGAAGTGATCTGGGGGCAATGAGCCCCCAAATGTGTCCTCTGAAGTTGGGCAACGAAGTGCACCAAAGTAAAAAATCTCCAGGGTTGCCAAAAACACTAAATTCTTTGGTACTGAATTATTAAGTCAATGGAAAGAGATTCTTGGAATGACATTTGGTAAAGAGCCATAAACAACACATAAACATTGGTTGGTTCCTAATAGTACTAACAGCTATTTTAACAATCATAATGATTTAGCCAGGGCCTGCTCTGTGCCAGGAGCCTGGTGTTTGCGACTCCTGACTTCCAAGTGCTCTGCAAGTCAGATACAAATACTTTGGTTTCATAGAGGAGGACGCAGAAGTCTGCAGAGACTGCCGTCACTACTGATCTTATCTATGAGGATGTCTTAGTCCTCTCCAGCTGCAGTGACAAAAAGTCTCAAACTGGGTGGTTTCAGCAAGTTACTACATCACAGTAACTTGGAGACTGGAAGTCCATGATCAAGGTGTCAGTCCCTCCTGAGGCCCCTGTCCTTGGCTGACAGGTGGTTGGCCTATCCTCTATCCTGAAGGTTTTCCTTGTGTGTGTGGATCCCTATTGTCTCTGGGCATCTGACTTCCCTCTTAGAACATCAGTCACACTGGATTAGGGCGCCCCCAACAGCTTCATTTTGACTTTGTCTTTCTATTTACTTTTTAAAGTTAATGCAATCTTATTTAAAATAGCATTACAAAAGGATATATTATTTAGGAATAAATTTAACAGAAGTAGTGCATGATTTGCACACTAAAAGCTATGTAAAATCACTGTGATCAAGCTGTAAGGGAAGCATCCCTTGTGTCCAAGAATTGGAAGACTTGCTATTGTTAAATGGCTGCATTAAAACTCTTGATACTATAACAAATAATCACAAATCTGGTGGCTTACAACACAAAACTTCCAATTCTGGATAATTCTAAAATGGTTTTTGCTGGATTAAAGTCAAAGTTTTGTAGACCCACATTCCTTTTGTGCATGGGGGGGTGTCCTTTTTCATTATTTAATTTTTTGTTATTAATTTATTTGTAATACATAATGATTACATTCATTGCAGGAAGTTAGTACATGAATATAATATATCTTAATTTTTAAAAATTCTCTTCCTGGGGCCTACTGGTTAGATCAGTTGTTTGCCTGCTCATGCAAACACAGTCAGGCGCAGGATACTGCAGTTTGATCCCAAGACCTGCCCTTAAAGCAGCCTGACCCAGCCAAAAAAAATCCTAAAAATCCCTTCCTTTCTCTCCCCTCTTTCTCTCTCCACCTCCAATCCCAGTACTTGGGAGGCTGAATCAGGAGGAACACCATGAATTCAAGGCCAACCTTGGCTACTTAGTGAGTTTAAGCCCAGCCTGTACTACAGAGTGAGACCCCACTTCAGAACAAAGAAACCTAATCACTTTCTCAAAGTCCTTCACTCCAAGGGAGAATACAATTCAGCTCTTAGCAGACAAAGACATGAATAAAGAAGAAAATAGCAGTAAGACCCTCTGTTCAAAACAGGGTACCTTTCACAGTACCAGTCCTGGGAGTGTACACAAGGTGTGCAGAAGCTGTTAAAGGATAAGGAAATCTCCAGTAAGCTGTGCTCAGAGAAAACTTACATCTCTCTTTCCTTTTTACACTTCCTCCTCCTCCCAGATTAAATCATAAATCTAATCTGTAGGTCCAAAGCACTGTATCACCCCCTTAATTTCCTTTGCTCTAGGATCTAAGATTCAGCATTGTAATGAGAGACCTGTCCGACACCCGCTCCACCCCAGGGCCTAATTAGAGCTGATGGTGAACAGTTCCAAACACAACATCATTCCACAGCACATAGTTGAGGTGGAGAATGTGGAATGGGGCTGAGGTTATTTGAATTCTTTTCAAGGCTGAGGTCCTTGCAACCCCAGGCCCCAAAAGCCTCCTCTCTGCATTCAATTTGTAGCAAAGTAAACAGTTTGTAGCAAGTAAACAGGGCGTCCATTGTGCCAATGTTCTGCAGATGGGGCTTCAAAGAGGCCTTTTGTTCTAAGTGATATTTAAAAAGTCTTCATTTGCTATAAAAAGTTATTTAAAAAACTCTTTCCCAGCCACCCAAATACCTCTCAGAAGGAAAATAAACCCCAAATCCACAAAACTTATGAATAATAAGGAGCGGTCATTTGTGGCCTAGACTTCTAGTCTGGTCAATGGGTGTAGAGCACACCTTGTGGATGTCCAGTCTCCTGGGAGATGAAGAGAGAGAGAGAG
>NW_004524637.1:128764-130318 GCF_000260255.1 Octodon degus
ACAGAGACAGACACAGAGAGACAGAGAGACAGAGGTGAAGACTTTCCTGCTCTGAGAACACACACCTTGGCAAGCAGTGAAGAGGATGAGCCCCTGGGATTGACACACTACTGCTTGGGGAGGATGTGAAGAAGCCAAGGTTACTCCTTCCCACAATTCCAGGGGTAGTCTTTCACCCTGGGAATGCTCAGCCATGTATCTGAGCTACAGCATGAATGATGCCTTGCAAGAGAGCAATCCTGGGCCAAGGCTAGAAGAATAGAGACCTCAATGCAGGCAACTGGGTAGCGGGGATGCCTCCTGGGAAGTCAGCACTTGAATAGGATCTTGATAACTTGGGCAAGGGAGTCTACTTCCCAGTGGGCTCCCCAGGGACATGAGGGCAGCCCCAGCATGAGTCCCAGGAAGCCATCAATAGAACCCAAAGTGCTCCCACAGGAGTTTTAACAGCAACTACATACAAGCAACACCCTGTCCCCAGGATCCAGCAAATCCCCAAGGTGGACCTAACTGGATGCCAGATTGCCTGGATCCAAAAGCAGGCTGACTGTGGAATCTCTGCATTCCCATAACACGCCCAGTTACTTCTCAGGGGCTCATGAAAAGCAGCTCCAGATGGCCTGCTGTCATGGATGGGTCCAGAAGGAAGGCACTTTAGAGCCACTGACGTCTTGTCTCTCCCTATACAGAGAAGAAACTGAGACCAAGATAAGAAGGCCGGCCAAAGCCAGGTTTGGGGAGAGCCGGGCAGCTCTCCCGACTTTCTCCTCTGAAGCACTGTTGGAGACGCTGCTGTGATTCTTACCCCTTTCTGCTCCCAGCTGGTTCTTCAGTTCTCAGTAAAACTTGTAACCCTTCGTGATGGCATTTGTTCCCCTTATAGTGTAAGTGTGAACACTGACACTGAGCATGTGATCAAGGCAAGAGGTGTTGCCAGACCCTTGCCTAGGTACTGAGTGAGGCGGGGGAAACAGGAAGACGCTAAGCCGGTGGTCCCTGAACTTCCAGGCACTGGGCCGCTTTTTTTTTTTTTTAATCTATCAGTTATTTAATCACGTTCTTAGTAAGATATTTAGAACACTAACGTTGAAGATAAATTCCATTTGTCAAAGGAAAAACGGATCGCAGGTAGCCCTGGAGCTGAGGAACAGCTTTGTTTTTTTTTTTGCTAAAATCTGTGAATCCACCACTTTCCTTCTTGTTTTTTATTGCTTACTACTTTCAATTTTTATTAGTAAGTTTTTTATTACCTTTATGTATAAAATTTGTGAGAAAGATTTACATTTATTTTTTTTCTTTTTATTTTTTTTCCTTGCGTCTTTATAGCTTTATTTATTTTTTTTTCTTTTCAAAGTATTATTGATAAACATATAGCAATGAGACAGTTTCAAATCAAATCGAAAGTACAATTTCAACAAATAATACACTGCATATATTCTTCTTAGTGGTTAATTGCTGTACAAGATGCAGATTTGTGATCCTACTTACAAACACCATTAGAAAAAATCATTCTATTCATTAAGAGAATGCAATTATATATCTATCCCAACCACT
>NW_004524637.1:137718-154853 GCF_000260255.1 Octodon degus
GTGTGTTTTAGGGAAGAGTCTACAGTGTGTTCAGGGTCTCACTACTAGACCTGACTTGTAGTGATCCACCTGTTTACAGCCTCCCAAAACTGCTGGGATTACAAGCGCACACCACTATGCTGTCTCAATTGCCATCTTAGGGTGCCCTGGGGGTAGGGCCGGCACTGCAGGCCCAGGGATCGAACCCTTGGCCCCTGCGCCTGTTTGCAGGCGCTTTAATTCACTGAGATATCTGGTCGGCCAGCTCATAACCTCCATGAACAGAAAATCTGGGACACCACTAAGTTACAGGATGTTACAGTACAAGTTCTCTTATAAACAAAAAAGGGAGCTATAAATGATGGACCATTTTGTAGTAATATATATATATATATATATATATATTAGCATAAATATACAGTTACTTTCTCTCAGTTCAAAAAGAAGAAGGTTTTGAACTGATCATGTTTAGACAAGATATCATGTGTGTATCCACCACTTTCTGACCCACCTTGCGCTGCTCTGAAATCTGGTATCTCTCTTTCTTGGTGTCAAAGAGCTCACCCTTCTGGTGTCTGGGTTTCTGTAGCTTCCTCCTGAAGTAAGCACAGTGAGGTGTTTGGGGATTTTTACTTTCCTGATAACAATTTTTGTAGAGGTGGCAATGATAAATTTCTGGTGTGTTCATCATAGAGGAACACAATTAAGGTTAGGAGGTCCAGTCACAAGTAGCAAGCCACTGGCCAACTGCTTCAGGAAGACCACTCTCTTGCCTCTGTGACACCCGGTGAGGATGATCAAGATGGTGCCGGGAGTGGTGCTAGCTCGAAGTTTCTTCACATGCTGACTGAAGGGTTTCTTGCCATGGCTCAAGAGCTTTCGGGGCACATCTTCAGTAGAGTAGTAACTAGGCATTTTTCAAAGCTTAACAACCCCCTACCCTGGTTACCTCCATTCTTGTCCCCATTGGCTGGTTTTGTGATTGTAGCAAGAACTTTCTCCTTTTCTTCCTTCTCAACCTTTGATTTAGCAACTGCATACTTTCTCTTGTACAAAGCCTTTGTGGTATACATAACAGATCGGGAGTATCTACCAATTCCTCTAACCAGGACAGGATTTTGGCTATAGTGGGGCTGCCCCTTCTTGGACATTTTTGCTTTCACCTAACCCTTTTTACCAATACCACAGGCAGCAGCCTTTTTGTTTTCAGGTTCTTTCCTTTTAGTGTCTGGCTTCTCAGTTTTTTCACCTGCCGTTTTGCAAGATGGGAAAGAGCCACTGGTCTGGTTTTGTGGAAGCTATTTTTACCACAAGATGGGGTGAGGCTAGGGAGAGATGGTTTCAGGATGATTCAAAGCACACAACCTAGATTCCCTGCATGCACATTGTGCAGGAGTGCTGGCCCTCCTATTAGCCACTAACGCTCCTGCTACTTGGACAGGAGGTGGAGCTCAAGTGGTAATGATGGAGAGGGGGTATAAGCATAGTTAAAGCTTCTCTGGCTTGCCCACCACTCCCTTCCTGGCCCAGTTGCTAACAAATCATGACTATACTCTAGGGGACCTTTGCTCTAGGTGGTAAAGTGTGTGTGTGTGTGTGTGTGTGTGTGTGTGTGTGTGTGTGTGTTGGATAAGCAGGAAAACAGACAAGAGACAGGAAAGAGCTGAGAAGATCCAAAGACAAATTTGCACACAACACAATATTGCCTCCATCTGGCCTGGCTCGGCCACTCTGATTTATCCAGAAGACTTCGGATACTGACCAAAGACTTCTCCAGATGCTCAGAAGTTGTACTTCCAAGCATAATCCTTGGCTCTCTGAGAACCACAAGTAATTGATGCCACCCCCTTTTTCCCCCAGCTCCTGGACAGATAGATTTGCTTGTTTGTAGATACTTTCATTCCAGGCTTTGTGGTAATATCAGACTGGATAAACTCAGTGTGGTCATATTCATCTGTGGTCACCTGGTCCTCATTAGGACCATCAGAGGAGGCCAGTGTCTGGCTTTTTGATGAACAGTTCCTCCTTCACATGGTATCAAAGGCTCTCCACAGGCTTTTGTTGTTTGCATGAAGGCTTTACTTTGCCAGGCTGGGCTCAACATTTTCCACATGACTGATGCCATTCGAAGCTTTGCAATCCCAATAGGCAAATTTCTTGACTGGCTTTGTTTCTCGTTGGTTCAGGTGGAATAATAAGGCTGCTTCTGCCAGGAATGTCAGTGTGTGGTTGGGAGGTTGGCATTTTTCTATGAGGAGGCAGAGAAACTGCTAGTTAGGTAACTGGGTGCCAGGAACCAACAGTTAGAGAGGTTGGTTCAGTATTTCCTATTCAGTGTACAGAGATGGTTTCTCAGGATTGGCATCCACAGACAGAAGGGGTCTTCCTGGGCAGTGCAAGTTGTGTATGCCTTTTTCTCACCAGCCTGGCTGTTTCTAAACTCTGCCTCATCATTCTTCTAAGGCCACATGGAGCATGGAGCTAGGGTGGGATAGGGGGATTTGTCTTTCATTTCTGCAGCTGTGAGAATGGTTTGTCTTCTGCCAAAGCCTTTGTCCCATTTTTTCTCTCTTGCTTCATTGGGATGTTCCCGGAACCAAATATATTCAACTAGTCCTCAGCATCAGGAGGTAATTAAATATCCAAATGCTTGTCCTTCCTTTGTCTGATGACCAGAACCAGCTGAAATGCCCCATTTTGCAAAAACATTATGCTCTGGCCATTTTCCCTAATTATCTCTTCCAATTACAATGTCTTCACACCCCATTCTTACTGAGGTGTTTGAAGCCTACATGCATTCTGAGAATTCTTATGGTAAATTCCATTCTTTATGCACCAGTCATCAGCAAAATTGCTTTCTCTTAGGGTGTTTTGTTCTACTGTACTTTGACATGGATTCCAAGGTCTGCATCTTACCAAAGGCAAACTATTGTTGTAATTATTTTGAAATGGACACATTGCTGAGCTCTTGGAAATGAGTCTAAAGATAAACATGGCTACTCAGGGACCTTGAAATCCACACTTGGCCATGTGCTGATCCTTGCAAGCCTGGTAGACCAGTGCCAGACTAAACAGAAAGCTGGCATCCCCTTCCTCAAGGCAGCACTTTGGGGCTTTGTCAACTGGGCAGGAGTGCAGATCCTTGAAGATACTCTCCAGAGAAAGAATGTTTATATCCTTTGGCTTGGATCTTGGACAGTATTGGCAAAGTAGCCTAGAGCTGCCCTAGGGTGTCTTGACATTTCCCCATTTGGGCCTCTGGGTCTTTGCTCCAGCTGAGCTACACATCTCACAAGAGGCAGGAGGAAGGGGTGAACGATGGTCTTGTTTTTTGAACTCTGGAATCTATAAGAAGATTTGGGATTAGGAAAACTTCCAAGCTTTAGGCCAGATTCTGATGAGACAGGTAAAGGGCATTATGGCTGTGTCTAGATGTCCCTCAAAGTCTCACATGGCCACAGGCAGAGCTTTGTCAGTAAGGGGGAGATGTAGCTGGGACTCAGGGTGTGTGATTACAAAATCAGTCCACTGATTGATTTGGCACCAGCCTCATCCCAGTAACCTGGATAGAGTATAATAGGGCAGAAAAAGCCACTAAGATCTCCCTCCATTGCTTTGCTACCTTCTGCCCACCATGATGGTTTCTCCTCTGTGATGCCCCTCTGCCATGCCACCCTGTTTAGAGCCAGCTGAGTACGGACTGAAACCTCTATAAACGGTGAGCTAAACAAACCTTCTGCTCTTTAACTTTTGATATTAAGTATTTTTTCTCAGCAATGAGGCAAGTAACTAAGATAAGAGGAAATCAGGAAGGTAGCTTTGGAATGAAAAGAAAAGGAGCAAGTTTGCAGAAAGCACATGTTTGTTGCTTTATGCTAATGGTGTACCGGTGTCACTCAGAGTTGCTGAGTACCCAAGAAATTATACCTCTCTGTCCAGCCAGGTGTCCTTCGACATGTAAATGCATCAGGTCTTGGTCGCATATAGTGATAAAGATCCCTACTTTGTCAAATAATGTGGCACCACAACCTCTCCTGAACATCTCTAGAAACTCTCTGGCTGATCCTGACCTTGGAAGCCAGCGTGCTGGGTGGCAGCCTTCCACAGCTCTTCCTGTGGGGGACTGCCTCTCTATTTGCCTTCCACATCCCCAGCTGGCTTCCCTTACAATTGTCCATATCCGCCTCTCTCTCCTCTTACCAGAAAGATATCAGAGAAAAAAAGAAAGCTCTCCTTTGTTTGAAACTCCCTCTTTTAATTCTCTATGGTTCTTAATCTCAAACAATCTCTTGTCCTACCCAGGTGACACCACTTAAATGTGGCCTGCTTTGGGGGTCTGTTTTCTAGTGTCTTTGGAAAGCAAGCCTAAGAGATGAGATGACATTGAGACATAGTACATGCTCCTCAGGCTACAGGCTCCCCCACTCACTGTGTGGCTGGAGGAGAGATCAGGGACAAGTATGTGGAGGGTGAGGACAAGAGAGGGGAAGGCACATGGGGGGAAGCCAAGGAGAGAGACTGAGGAGAGCCCCAGCTTGGTCACAGGAAGTACTGTCCTCTAGCTGCCATGAAAATCAGCCTCTAGGGTAAGGGCACCTTCCTTTGAAGGCATCCTAGGTGGACTGATGAAAAAAATGAGTGTGATATTTCTCTAACTCATTATTTCCCTTGAGAATCAGCAAAAAGCCCACAGGTCAAGGGCCAGAGGCCTGACTCAGTAGAGAACTCTGTTGCCCTTACTCAATGTTGCATTTCAATTCTGGTCAAAGTTTCATGCTCAGAGTAAAGATACAAACAATGCTAGCTGGTCTGAAGGAAGTGAGGCTGGCCAGCACTCAGTGTGAGGGACAGAACTAAAGCAAGAGGACAAAATAAATAAATAAATAAATAAATAAATAAATAAAAAGCAAGAGGACAGTTAGGCATTAGTTTAGGGTCATGTGCCCTTAGATGCTGGGTACAGGGAGCCACAGACCAGTAAGAATCATGAATAAGCATTGAATTTTTAATCATTTTTAAAATAATAATGATAGGTACTCATTTTTATAGTATTCATCAGAAAAATACAAAGTGGTAATATGAAAAGATTGTACCTCCTGCCAGACCCTTTCACTCTCTCGCCTTTGTAAAGTTTTCCTTATCATTAGAATTCTGAGATTTTACCAAGTTGCATCTTGGTGTGTAGCTTTTAAAAAATAATACTGTTTGGGGACTTGGGATTTTTAGTAATAAATTTACATCATGTGTCAAGTCATGGAAGTTTTCTTCTGTTATTTCCTTAAATACTACTTCTGCACGTGTCCCCTCTCCACTCTCTGTCTCTCTCCCTCTCCTTTCTTGAACTGCTATTGTTGACTGTCACATTTCCTGAGTCAAAACCTCCTCATGTTGCCTCTTGATTTCTATCACTGTGTGTTTTTTATATTACCGTTAAAAGAATTATACTATTTCTTTTCCTTGATTTTCTAGACTTCTAATTCACTCACTGTTCAACAGTGATCATCTCTTTTTCAGTTTGTTTCTTAAGTTTTTCAGATAAAAATTAGTTTTCTTTAGTCTCAGAAAACCCTTACGTCAGATTCTAAGTGTGTTTTCATAAGCATCCTCATTGCTTGTGTTTTCTAGCCTTTCCATCTGTTTTTCTCTCATAAAGCCTGCCTGGTATTTCTCCCTCTTCTTATTGAAATCCTTAAATTCTTGGGATTTGCAGTCCAGGATATGAATATTCATTAAACAGTGGCAAAACTGGTAGGCAATGGAAGTCACAGAAGTTTCTACTCTTTGAAGCTAATAATTAACCAACTGTGCAACTATTTCTCTACAGTTCTGAGCAGGTCATCTCCAATGTTTTGGCCTTTTCTTGGTATTGTAGCTTAGATTTTATGGAAGATATAGATAAAAGGCTCACAGGAAAAAGTGGGAGAATCAGCTTTGGGGCAGAGGAGGATCCATCTTCTAAGCCCATCGGACTGGTAAGGAGGGGCTGTGAGCATAGACCCTGTACAGTTGTCAGTCATGGGCAGAAAGTTGAAAGAGCTTTTGGCTGATGAAGGAGACGATCTTGGGGAGGTGTTTTAGTAAATTTGTGCTAAAATAATAGAATATAATAGGATGGATAATTTATAATAAAAACTGCATTTTAGTTTATGCTTCTAGAGACCAGGGAGTCCAAGACTTAGGGTCATTTGTACTGAGAGCCTCTTACTGTATCCCTCACCATGACTGAAGCCAACACATGATAGGAGGTACAAAGAGGCAGTGCATTCACAGCTGCAAACCCTTTTATCATTGGCATTAATCCATTCATAAAGATTAGGATCACCTGTGACCTAACTAGCCCTCCCCCAAGAGGCCCTGCCTCTCAACACTGTCACACTGGAGATTGTTTCTAATGTGTGTGGAGGGATATATTCACGTCACATTAGGTAGCCATTTGCATGTTTCTTCTAATTCAAAGAGAAATGGCCACTGAGGTGTTGCTTTCCACCTCCCACAGCTTTTATCTCTTGCATCCAACTCAAGCCATTGATTGACCTTCTCCTGTGTTGAACACTGTCAGGGAATGAGCAGAGTGGAACAGACTTTCCATCCTCAGATGTTTCTGTTCCTTTCAAGGATGGGTTTAGTTACCGCCTTCTGAATTCCCCTTGCTCAGAGCCATGAGGGTGCTGTCACTCTGCCTGCCTCTTCTATGAAGCTGTGGGATGCTACCATGGTCTCGGCATAGCAGGACACCTAGCCCATGCAAACAGGGAGGTGTACAGTGGTTTTTCCCAAAGTTCTAAGATGTTGGCTTTTCTGAGCTATTCTTGGTTTACCTGTGGTAAAAGTGAGAGTCAAGAAGAGCCAAAGTCTTGATGGAAGATGAGAGCATAGGGGAAGTCACATCAGACTCCTAAGAAGAGGACAAGTCACCAGGACAGACCACACAGCCACAGTCTTTGGCTGCCACCAGGTCCAGCTGGGTGAGGCTCATCTAGCAGAACAGGACATTGTCCAGGAGTTCAGAAGGGACCAAAGTCTTCACTCTAAGAATCCTGAGATGTTCTCTGTCTTGAGGTTGCAAAGCCAACACAAACCACAGACTTTCAGAGGCTGTGACCACCTTAAGTCCAGAAAAGAAAGATCTCAGAGATACTTAGAATTTATGTTTTCTCTGCGTTTCTTAGAAAGACTAAGGATAACTGGGAAGGCTGTTTATATTTTAAAGTCTAAGTTACAAAGCATATCAGGCCGAAATTAATCTTCTCTGTATTAACCAACAGTAGAGACTCAGGAGGAAGACATGGAAGTTTTAGGCAAAATAAAGGCCCTTTATTTTATTTCACATGCATACAGATTTTAGGGTTGGGATTTGCCAACTGACATGCAACAGGCACAGTCACATCTTTATGACTTTTTCTAGGTCCCATTGACTAATAAATGACCTAAAAACAACAAAAATACAAACAACTCAATTCTGAGATGAACAAAAGACTTGAATTGACATTTTACAGAAGAAGATATTCAAATGGCCAGCAAGCCCAAGACAAGATGTTCTGTGCTATTAGCAATAAGGAAAGTGCAAACGAAAACCACAATGAGACATTGTTTCATATCCGCTAGGAGCAGACGGAAGAGGATAATGAGGAGGAAGTGGTGGAGAAGGATGAGGAGGAAAAGGGGAAAGAGGAGGATAAGGAAAGGAAGGAAGGAAAGAAGAGGAAGGAGGGAAAACAACAAGTGTTGAGAAGGATGTGGAAAAATTAGAACCTTCGCATACTGCTTGCAGGAGCATGACATGGTAAATCCATTATGTCAAGGAATTTAGTGTTTTCTTAATAAATTAAACATAGGAGTATCATACAATTTAGCAGTTCCATTCTCACAAACATATTCTTAAAAAACTGAAAACAAAAACTTGAACATTAATTGTTATGGTTTTTGTCTACATGTCCCCTTAAAGATTCATGCAGTCATAAGTGGGGCTTTTTCAGAGATCTAGAATATGTGATTCTGGAGTTAAGGAGGTGTGATTACTAAATTAGTCATTGATTGGCTTGGCACCAACCCTAAGCCTGGTGGCTTAGACTATGAAAAGGACAGAAAGAAGCTCCTCTTGTCACTTGCTCAGGGTTGCTTGCTGCTCTTGCTGTCTTCTGCTTGCCATGAACTGTTTCTCTTCTGTGAATCTCATCTGCCGTGTTCACTCTGCCTTGGAGACAGACGATTATGGACTGAAGCCTCTACATACTGTGAGTTAAATAAATCTTTCCCCTTTAATTTTGGGTGTTGGGTATTTTGTCTCATCAACAAGAAAAATAAGTAAGACATAAATGTTCATAATATCTCTAGTTATAATATCCAAAAGCAGAAAGAAGCTAAATGTCTATTAGCAGATGGCCAGATAAGCAAAAAGCTCCATATCCATTCAGTGGAATATGATTTAGCCATATAAAGAATGAAGTGCTGGGCTGGCCAGATAGCTCAGAGGACTAAAGCACCTGCCTAGGCAGAGTGCAGCAGTTGGGGTTCGATCCCCGGTGTGCCATGCCGGCTGAGATGGCAATTGAGACTTGGCATGGTGATGTACACCTATAATCCCAGTGCTTGGGAGGCTGAAAACAGTCTGATCTGTGTAGTGAGGCCCTGTAGACCCTGTCCTAAATAAAAAAAAAGAACTAAGCACTGATGTCTTTTACAGAGTAGGTGAATTTTGAAAACACTGTATAAGTAAAAGAAACTAGGCAATAATAACCATGTATTTCATGATTTTGTTTTTATGCAGTATCTTAAGTAAGCATGCCTATAGGCAAAGAAAGCAGATTAGTGGTTGTCAGAGGATAGGACGGAAGGAGGAATAGGGAGTGACTGTTTGCACTTGGAGTGGGGGGAATTTCTGGTTCTAGCTAGTGAGATGGTTACACAATTTTAAGATACTTGATGCTACAAACTGTCCATTTCCAAATAATAAATTTCATGTTGTGTGATGCACCACAATTAAAAGCAATTCATAGGACAGGTGACTTAGCTGAAATGCCCACAATGTTTCAATGATAGGCTGCAATGCTCACTTTAATAACAAGTGCCCATTGCATGCTAAGCGTTGTGTGTGGATCATCTCTTTTGATCCCCATGCAGTCTTAGGAGATGGTGTCATCATTTGTACTTCAAAGGTGAGAAAACAGAATGGAAGTGGTAACTCAAAATCCCAGGGAGTGGGATTCAAGGCCTGAAGCCTGAAGACACCTCTGTGTAGCCAGCTGAAGGGATGGGGACAGTACTACAGTCTCCCTCCTTCACTGGTAGCAGGTAAGAGCTTGGCACCCAGCACTAACTTGGGAATCCAGCATGCTCCTCCTTGGCATAGTGTTGGAAGATGGGACAGAGATTTAGAGCTGCTTCCAGGTTTTGCTTCTGGTGTATGGAAAAATAGGGATGGGAAAAGGAATCTGGAAAAAGAAGTTTGTCTAAAGCCCTTGGAAGCAAGCCCAAAATCACAAGGACACTTGGCCATGAAGGAATAATTGGCACTACCACTTCCTCCGGGCTGCCTGGGGCCTGAGTGTAGGGCTTTCTCCTCTATGGAGAATGTGAGCCTGTCCCCTAGGGAAGACAGCTCTTCAATACTGCTCAGTTCTGGAGGCTGGGATTCTCCCACCCTGGCTCTTCACATTAGCTTCCAACGACAAAGGACCCAGACTTGGCCTGCAGAGAAAGCATTGCAGGGAGCCACTGCCAAGGGAGCATCCATCTCTCAGAATTCATTTCCAGCCAGCAACCAGCTCCATCCTCGCTGCAGCAGATCAGAGGCAAAAGCTTAACAGAAGGACAAGCTTTAAGTAGGGAGTAGGATGAACTGAATGGATGTGTCCTTGGCATTCGCTGTCCCAATCTTGGATCTTCTGTCAAATATCATCCTGTTGTCCCTTCCTGGAAAGCCACTTTATGGAGGGTGGTGATGATGACCATTTGCCGGCAGAGATTGGCATCAATGGTGTGGACCTGCAGTAGGGCATCATGTCCTTTTTTCGGATGATTACAGTTTGAGCCTTTCTGAGTCACTAAATTGAAGTGGCAAATCCTTTTTGGCTTTCTTGCCGATATTTATCGATTTGTTATGGCTTTTGTCACTTGATGTTGGGCAGAATTCTGAGTCCATGTCAAAGATTCAGCAGGAGAGATAACCATTGCTGATTGGTGGTGCTTTTACCATAAGCAAAAACAGGAATCCAGCGAAGGTGGCTGATTCCTAACCTGGGGCAAGTAGAGCCTGTTAGATGGTGGTGAGTTGACAGGTTGGAATAACGGTCTCTCTTATCACAGGTATTCATGGAAAAGATGCTAAGGGTATTGAAGGCTTGGGAAATCTTTGGAGGCAATGATCATTCCTATTTCAGGAAAAAAAAAACCGCTCAGAAAGCTTCCCTGCCTCTCTCCCCCGCTTCCCCTCCCCTCTGCTCCCTGTTCTTCCCTCCCTCTCCAGCTCCTGTGTTATCCACACCCTGTGCAGAGCATCAGGTCAAGGGCTGCCTTTTCCTCTTTCCCCAGGGAGTGGAGCGATGGTGGGCCTCTTCCCCAAAGCCATTCTGGCTTCTTGTTTGCCCAGGGCAGCTATAGCCACACTGTTAGTTTCTGGCCATAGAAAGCTGAGGCTTCTTGGAGCCCAAGCTAAATACCGGCTGATGCGGAACATCCAGTTTTTTGTGTTTTTTGGTGTTTTTTTGGTTTTGTTTTGTTTTCATGGGCCTCTGTTGAATTGAAAGCCAGAAGCCAGCAACCCACCTGCCAATTATTACAGTTAATTCTGAGCATGCTGGCCTCAGGCACCGAGACAGCGAGTTCTGTCTGCTGTTGGGGGTTGTGGCCACAGGGCTCTGAATGGCTCTGTGTGTGCCCAGGCTGCTCCTGGCAGCCACAGTGGCCTCCTTTGCACTGCGAGTTTGGCATCCAAGTGTGACCTCAACGGGGCCTCTTTCTCCTGGAGTCTGCCTCTGAGATCAGAGAGTCTGAGTGTGAGGAACCTGCCTTGCTCCTGTACCTGCCATAGCTACCCACTCTCCTCTTAGGAACTCAGTGACGCTCCCCTGCTCTCACTCTTAGCAAAGAAAACAGTGCTCAATATAAAATGGTAGCCATTCCAGCCCTACCTTTGGGGCATGCTGAGAGGGTGACTGAGACTAGGTGTGGTGGCGTGGGCCTGTAATCCCAGTGCTTGGGAAACTGAAAACAGAAGAAATACTATGAGTCTTATCTGTGTAGTGAGACCCTGTAAACCCTGTACTAAATATATTTTAAAAAATTAAAATCTTAAAAAAATAAAATAATTGGATTTTTCTGATGCCTTTCTGCTCTGACTCCATTGTGTTACAAGATCCCATGGATGTGGGGTCCCGGTTCCCTGGGAGCTCCCTCTATCATGGGTAACAATAGAGGTCCTACTTGATTTTGCTTCAAGGTGACATTGATTCTGGTTGCCCATAGCTCTTTCTTGTTTGTTTCTCCAAGAATATCTGGCTTATTTACTAGTTCATCCATTAGTTCCTTCCTTCCTAAGCAGTCTAATGATAACAGAGAAACAGATACATTTCTTGCCCTTCAGGAGTTGAGCAGGTAGGTAGATAGTAATTCCAAACTACCAGAGGTGGCCCCTAGATCCAAGGCTGGGCTCTCTATGTCCCATGTAGAAAGAGCAGCTCATCTAGGTGCTGATGAGGAGGCGGCCTTGAAGTGGAGACCTGAATAAGGGATGCACAGAGGCAAAGCATGGATGTGGAACCTGGGATGGATAGGCCAGTTGAAGAAGCATGCACAAAAGTTCCTAAGGCACATGGCTCCATTCGCCAGCTGAAAGGGCCAAGGAGCCAGGGATGCAAACTGCTGAGGTCCAGCATGATCTCGGCTGCAGCCAGCAAGGGGTGGCCATCCTTGGCCTCAGAGACCATGATAAGAAAGCGGGTCTCAGTCATATGTAGTGACACATGACAGAATGCTGTAAACCCAGCATTCTGGGAGTCCGAGGCAAAAAGATTACAAGTTCAAGCCCAGCTTGAGCAAGTTAGTGACTTAAGCAGTCTCTGTTTCAAAAAGCAAAATTGGCTGGGAATATAGCTCAGTGTGAGACTTTGGGATCAATTCCTGGTACTGGCAGTGTGTGTGTGTGTGGTGGGGGAGTGTGCATATGGTCAGCTTTCTTCTTAAGCAGGCAGGGGGTTGATGGGATGAACTGGACAGTACTATGATTTGGGTATGGTTTGAGAGTCTCACCAAAGGTTCTTGTGTTCAAGGCTTGATCCTTAGCATGGAGGTGTAGAGGGCAAGACCTCTAAGAGGTGGGGCAGTAGAAGGTATTCATCACTCACCCCTCCCTATCTCTCTCTTGTGTCTCCCTCTCACGCATGATCCACCACTGTGAAGCTACTACTACTGGATCTTCACCAGAACTGAGCCAATGGAGGTGCCACGCCCTCAAACCTCCAGAACTGTGAGCTCAATAAATCTCTTTTTTAAAAATTTTCAGCCTCAGAAATTTCCTTATCATAACAGAAAACAGACTAACACAGGTATCCTACTTTTGAGCACAGTACCCCTGATGCAGATGCCTGGCCTTTGGCTTTTATCTTCTAATGAAAGACAAGCCATTTGACAATGTCATTTTTAGAGTTTGATGCTACACTAAGGCCAAAGCTGGGGCAGAGATGACCCAATGCAGTCCCTAACTTCAAGGCCATAGGTGACCGTGAGTAGAGTGGCTAGACCCAGCAATGGGTGATCATCATGCACAGAAGAGGGAATCGTGACTTCTACAGGTGGGGAGGCTGGCAAAACATGGGGAGGAAATGCATTTGAGCTCATGTCCAGGGGTAGTGTCTTGGAGGAAGTCTGCTATATGTGTGGGACCGCGGGTCCAGAGCCATGAAGGGCAAGTTGAACTTGGGACTCAGGCTCAGAGGCAATGTTTGACCAGCGTAGGTGTCTCCTGACTCTAGAAAGTTCAAACCTCCTTATTGACCCAGACAGTGGGAGGCTGATAAGAAATGCACTTTGGAACAAGTCGTCTCTGAGTAATGCAGGAAGACAGGCCTCATTCCAAAGATGAAGGAGCTGACTGGCTCCTTTACTGTCCCTGGCTAGTAGGATACACTGATAAGCCTTGCTGGACCTTCTTAGATGAAAATGTAACTCCATCCCCTGGAACCAACACCCCAAAAAATGGTACTGGGTGTGGATTCTCTCAGTTCTCCCATGCATCTATCCTGGGGATTTCTGGACCAGAAAACTAGTCTAAAATGCTTCCTACCTGCCCAGGGTCCCAAGGGATCCTGTGCCCTCTCTTGCCCCTGGTCTCAGCTGCAGCAAATGTCTCCTCAGGGGGACCCAACTCCCAGTAGCCACCTCAATCACATGGTACAAGGGTTTATTTTAGTTACATAAACAGAGTTGTCTACATTTGGATTCTGGGGCTGGCTGCAGGAATTTGTAAACAGCATGGTGTACGTGTTTCACAGAAAGTTGCCAGGACAGGCTCCTTTTCCCACTGTCTGTTGTCCAGTTTTTCCTTTTATAGTGAGTCTGACTGGGAAAGGGAGACAGAACTTATTTGGGAATGGAGGATACTCTCTCCAAAGAATTCCTCTCTCTCGCTCCAGGGACCCAAACCTCTTCTTCAGATATGAGGTCTGGTATAAAAGTTCAGACTATTCCTCAATGAGGAATCTCTCCTTGATTCTACTTCTCTTAGATATAAGCCCCTTTACATTTTTATTTTACCAATCTCTTTTTTCTTTCTATGAGGATAGATTATTTGCTCCTACCTTGTTTTCTCATAATAAATAAATAAATAAATAAATAAATAAATAAATAAATAAATGTAGGTAGATTTTATTCCTAGAAGGGTTGAATATGAAGTAGACTCTAAAATCTGTTGGGGCTTTTAAGTTGAGCTGTGGGGGACTCACGTCAATAATTTCTGACATTGCCAGTTAAACAGAAGACCCAATGCTATTATGGGCTACTGGACTCTTTTAGAATATTTTGCTGAGTTTACACACCTACAATATTCAATAACAGAACTTAGAAAAAAGGGTATACCGATGAATGTCCATTTTGTATCTTTGTATTCAAAGTGGTTGGGATAGATATATAGTTGCATTCTCTTAATGAATAGAATGATTTGTTCTAATGGTGTTTGTAAATAGGATCACAAGTCCGCATCTTGAACAGCAATTAATCACTAAGAAGAATATATGCAGTGTAATATTTGTTGAAACTGTACTTCCGATTTGATTTGAAACTGTCTCATTGCTGTCTGTTTATCAATAAAACTTCGAAAATAAAATAAAATAAAATAAAATAAAATAAAATAAAATAAAATAAAATCTGTTGGGAATGGAGGCTCAGTCCCTAGCTGAGCCAAGACCTTGGGTGACATCTTGTTGTCCATGGTGTTGTCCAATGGTACTGGGTGTGGATTCTCTCAGTTCCCCCATGCATCTATCCTGGGGATTTCTGGACCAGAAAACTAGTCCCCTTTTTTGCTGCAATCTAGGAGCTTTCCTGAGCTTCAGTCAGGGTTTCAAGTTTTATCATAATCACAGCGGCATTCCCCAAGGACAAAAGGGGATTCCTTTTTTTCTTTCATTTAATTGCTATAAATGAAGCATCCATTCAGATTAGACACTGTGTTCAGTTCTGTCTTAGAAGATAGAAGATGCAAGCTGCTGATGTCAAAATACTACACAGGAAGGTAGAAATGGTAAGAGCCATTTGGATTTAGGAAGGTGGAGGGGGGATTCGAGTTTTACTTAGTTTATGTTTGCTAAATGAATGAATAGAAGGGCCTGTGATTGGGTCTACAGTAGTGATTGAAGTTGAATCTTAATCTTAAATCTATGCTTGGATTTTATTTAATGTAAAGCTCGATTCACAAACCATCCTGTCTTACCAGGGGCCCAAGGGTATCTCAGGACCTAGTTTGAGGAAATTACTAGGAAAACTACCGTGAAGTGAGTCCCTTCCTTGACATTGAAGAAAACAGAACTAAGAAGACTAGTTCCTGTATGTGAAATATTCAAATCAGGAAAAACAATCACGAGAGGTCATGGAAGAAGACCGGTGTCTTCGTTTTCTACTTTTCACGTTTTAGCAGGAGAAGACACCCGAAGAGCAAGTAATCCACCCTCAGAGAGCGAAAAAAGAGATGAGTAGGTTATGAGCCACGGGGCACTGGCGCTCAAAACAAACAGTTTCTATTCTTAACATATTCTAAACTAACTTAATTTTCAGCAGAGGCACTGATAGGTTTTATCTTCATCTGCACAGACAAATGCAAAGAAATGTTTGGTTTTTACCCAAAATGTCTAAGACTTACTATTCCTAGGAGCCTCTATACTTGGAAAAGTTGAAGTTATAATAAGACACACTTTAAATCAAGTGACGTTTAATGGGACAGATTTGGGTTGTATCTAGATGTTCCATTTCTTTGCTTTTTGCTGTGCAAGAGTTGACACGATTTTAAGAAAGCAGAGATAAGGGCTGAGGAGATGGCTCAGTTGAATAAGTGCTTCCCTGGCAAGTGGAAGGGCCTGAGTTCAATCCCCGGTTCCTCCCCCTCAAAAAAAGAGAAAAGAAAGAAAGAAAGAAAGCAGAGATGGCTGCTGCTTTGATAGGGAGTTTAATGTTTTCTGTTAATGCTAGAACTACGTCCGAAGGAGCATAGCCGATTGAAGAGACTTGGGACGCCACGCTGGTCTCCAGGATGTTCTGGCGCCACCTGGTGTCAAACACCCAAATTTCAGGTATAAAAATCCACAATCCACTTTAACGCTCAGGAAGCTACAGGAAAGACCACTTTGATCACTAAAATGATTGTTTTGTGTACGCTGTACTTTGAGGACTTGTGCAAAGGAAAAATCTGGATCTGGTTCCTTTATTGAAGAATTTAGTTAAAAACTGTGACAATTGGGGGGCCATTTTTCCTCATCTGTCCAATGGAGTTCCATGTAACCACCTTGCAGAACTGATATAAAGACCAGAGCCACTAATTAGAAAAATCAGCTCCATCCAGGTATGGTGGCACATGCCTGTAATCCCAGCACTCTTGAGATTGAGGCAAGAGAATCATTTGGATCTTGAGACCAGCCTGAGCTACATAAGTGAGTTTGAGGCCAGCCTACACTATATGATATAGCAAGACCCTATCTAAAATAAATAAATAAATAAATAAATAAATAAATAAATAAATAAATAAATAAATAAATAAAGCTAGAGTCCCCAAAATAAAAAAGATGATCAAGAAATGAGCATGTGAAATGAAAGGCACTTCAAAGAAGAAGTCAAATAACCAATAAATACATGAAGAAATGCTCAAGAGCATTGGCCATTAGAAAAAATGCAAATTAAAACAATGCTGAGATCCCGTCTCACTCCAGGAAGAATGGTCTTTATCAAGAAACCAATCAATAACCAACGCTGGTGAGGGTGTGGGGGTAAAGAAACTCTTCTATGTTTTTGGTGGAAATGTAAACTAGTACCATCACTGTGGATACCAATGTGGGGATTTCTAAAAAAACTAACACTAGAAATCCCACTTGACCCACCTATTCCCTTCTAGGAACCTTCTAGAAAGAGTTAAAGTCATCCCACTCCAGTGATCCATGCACTCCCGTGTTTGTAGCAGCACAGCTCATAACAGCTGAATCTTGGAAGCAGCTATGTCCATCAACAGATGAATGGATAAAGAAAATACAGTGCTTACCCACAGTGGAGCCCTGCTGTGCCATCCAGAAAGATAAATTTGAGACATCAGTAGGAAAATATGTGGGCTTTGAGACCGTAATGTTAAGAGAAATTGGATATACTGCTTAAATGTATCATGGTTTCTCTTATACGAGAAATTCAAATTATAAATGAAGATAAAAAGATAATAGGAAACAGGGAGATAGATTTTTCTCAAAAGTAGAGTGGATCATGAGATAGTGTGTGGGGGGAGAAGCTGGAAGACAATGAAAACGGAACTAGGATGTATTATATCCGCATATGTACTCTATGCAAAGAATGTGAAAGTTATGTACTGCAAACATATACCAAAAAGAAGAAGAAAAGGAGAAGGAGAAGGAGAAGGAGAAGGAGAAGAAGAAGAAGAAGAAGAAGAAGAAGAAGAAGAAGAAGAAGAAGAA
>NW_004524637.1:154953-159560 GCF_000260255.1 Octodon degus
AAGAAGAAGAAGAAGAAGAAGAAGAAGAAGAAGAAGAAGAAGAAGAAGAAGAAGAAGAAGAAGAAGAAGAAGAAGAAGAAGAAGAAGAAGAAGAAGACTGGAACCACTCAAAGTACCTGGCATGCAGTAGTCACTTCACAGGTTGGCGTAGCTGAGCTGGTTGCTGTGTTGTTGCCATTATCGATAGATGGGGTGGGGTGCGCCAGTGACATCTGACTGTGGATTGCAAATTCTGCATGTGAACCTTGTGCTGTTAGTGATTTCCTGAGAAAAGATGATGCAGTGTTGTTGCCGAAGTCAGGCTCTAAAGGGCTGGTGAGATAGCTCAGTGAACTAAGCACTTGCTTAGGCAAGCACAGGGACGGGGGTTTGCCCCAGCACCATATGCTCCACTGGCCCTGGCCCTGGCCCTGGGTTTGCTGAGCTGGCCACCTAGACCAGACACGGTGGCACACGCCTATAATCTCAGTGCTGGGGAGCTGAAACAAGAGGATTCCTGTGAGTCCGAGCTGTGTAGCTACAACTTGTACCAAATACATTTAAAAAAAAAAAAAAAAAAAGTCAAGCTGTAGCAACTTACTGAGTTAGTGAGAATTTGTCTCGAAGTAAAAAACAATAAAAAAGGCTTAGGGATGTAGCTCAGTGCAAAGGGCTTAGGTGCATTTCTCGGTACTGAAGAAGAAAGAAGTGTTGGGCTTCATGAGAATGTGAAAGTGTAGCTAGTGCACAGTCTCTCTAAGGGTAGTAAAGCACAAGGTCAAGTTTCCCAAGCAAGACTTTCCCTAGAGGCATGAACCGCTTTCAAGTCCTGGCCAGCTTTTGATGTTTCCAGAGATGTTCTATAGAGGAGGCAGATCTACCTGGGACTGGGCAAAAAAAGCCGATACTAAGGACAAGAGAAGATTTTCATGGAAGGGGTAATGATGACCAAGTCTCAACTCAGCGTTGGTTCCTTAGTCTAGAGTCAGGGTCTGGTCCAAGTCATCTTTAAGGCCTCGTACAGTTTTAACATTCTAGAGTTCAAAGAATTCATATCCCAGGAGTCTAAGAAACAGAGCCTAGCTGGTGAGAATTTACTTGAAGCAAGTAGAATTTTCATTCACTGATGGTAAGAATATAAAATGGTACAATAATGCTGGAAAGTCACTTGGAAGTTTCTCAAAACACTGAGCTCACTCTTACCATACAGTGCAGCAATTATATTTTTAAGCATTTAACCCAGAAAAATAAAAACTGTATTATACTGAGTCCTGTACACGAATACTTACAGGTACTCTGTAACAAAAAAAAATGAAATAAACCTCCAAATGTCTCTCAGCAGGGCACTTGGATGGTGAAATGTTTGTACAGTGGAAAATTACTCAACAATAAAAAGAAACTAGCCATTGATATTCACAATTTGGATTGTTCCCAAGGGTATTAGATTTAGTGGGGAAAAGCTAATTTCAAAAAGTTACGTATTGAGTGTTCTCATGTCTATAAAGTCTCAAAATGACAGATTGATGGAGAAGTATCCCTAGTAGAGGCTCCCTGGGGCTAGGAATGGGAAAGAGTGGTCAGCCATAAATGGGTGGTGTGAAGGAGTTCCTAAAGGTGGTGGAGTAGTCCTGTTCCTTGATTATGGGGGAGGATCTCCAAATCTATATAACCTGGATACAAGACAGATGGATAGACAGACAGACAGACAGACAGACAGACACACACACACACACACACACACACACACACACATCACTGAGCATACCAATAGGGGCTAGCTATCAGCATTGTATCACTATTGATTACCCACCTTTGATATTATACTGTAATCATGACTGATGTTACTATTGGAGGAAGCTGGGTGAAGGACACATGGGGATCCACATTTTTGTAATTTCCTATAAGCCTATAACTATTTTTTAAATTAAAAAGAAATATACAGAAATGTAAAGAAATGGTCCTTGGTGCCACATCTTTTACTTCTGTTTTTAAAAGATATCCTCTTTTTAGCATCTATATTTAAGGTATACCACATGATGTTTTGCTATTCGAATGCATGGTGGAATGATTGCTGCAGTCAATCCATTGTATCTATTACTCTGCAAAATTTAAGAACAAAAAGAAAATAGTAATATTGCTGTAGGCTGCTGGCACTTAGAGCAGACAGCAGAGAAGCACTGCCCACCCAGAGGGCATCACGACAGGTTTTTAGGGTCCTTGCAGAGCTGAAAGGCTCTGGCTTTTGCTGTTTTGTGAGCCACACATGCTTGATAGCACTGTGGGGACACAGTGTGGCTGCTTTAAACACCACAGCCTGGAGCTGGGAATTTTCTTTCTCCTACTCTCTTCACAGAAGCAAACATACTAAACAAAAAGCAAAATAAAAGATAGATAATAAGAAGTGGGGCGTTAGATATTTTGCAAATGAGGAGGGGATGAAAAGATGGAGGGAGGGGGAAATGTAGAGGGAAAGGGCTGAAAGAAAGAATTAAAAATTCTTAGAATATAAGGCTGGGTTCACTGGGCCCCTCCTTTACTTTTCACTGTAAATGTTCACGTTAGTATAATAGTAGCTCAGTGTGCATCTCAGTACCTTCCCCTGAGGGATGCAGAAAACAATCTATGTGTTTATCCCCTTGGAATGATGAAAGGCAAGGAGTATACAAGTGTGCAGAAGTATCCAGATGGAATTTGGGCCCACGTTTCTCCTCCATCTAACTGGTTTTGTATATGTTTACCCAGGCATCATGGAGGGTGCAATAGATTCATACCACTCCAGGATTTGTTAAATGAAAATTTTCTTTTGATTTTTTTTCTGGTTAATAGTAGCCCAGTTCAGTACAGTGGCACATAAAAACAGATTTTCAAGTTTTGGAGAAGGGCAAGAGTGAAACATCAGATTACTTGTGTGTAAGTAATCCATGATGATGAAGATGATCCAAGAGTGGTGGGTGGATGATGAGAATGGTGGTGACACTGATGGTGGCCAGGGAGCCAAAGCTCCCATGACAGTGAAATGGAGCAAGGATCCACTGATACCAACACAGGCAATGCAGGGCTTGGGTCAAATGAGGAAGAATCCCGCAATGTGAACACAGATTTGACTAACCAAAATGTTGCCAAGGGCCACCCAACCAAATGGACTGATTCAGCATTAGAACTAGGCCTAAAAAATATAGTGACGCTTTTGCCAGGGTGAAACTTATGGGACAGAATGCCAGCACTACCATTCTATGCTGGAAATTGTGATAGATGAAGTGCTGAGCTGAAAATAAAATGCCTTGTGTGCACCAATAGCCATATTAAAAATGTACTTATGACACCTCACTAGGTGAACTGGAAGTATTCATAGGTCTGCTGTACTTAGGACAGAGTGCACATGGTAAGCACAGCAATGTAAAAGACTTTTGGAAAAATGATAGGTCAAACTATGACATAAAAATTTATGCCCTTGTAGATGTGAAGATTTATTATTCTTTCAATTTAGACATTTATCCTGGAACCCAGCCATCATGTCCTTATTCATATAGTAATAAATGGAATGATATTGTAGTGGATTTGTTGCTCCCATCTCACAAACTAATCACAATGTGACATTGGACGATTGCTATACCAATTTCCAATTGATGTCACATTCCCTAACAGAGCACAGGTTGACCAATGCAGAAACTGTACACAAGAACAAAGCAGACATTCCAAATGAAATGGTGCAATTTCAAAACAGATATTGTATAGTAGCATCTGTGGATTTCAGAAAGATACCACATTGGCTTTATATATCTCAAAGAAAAACAAACAGGTACTACTGATGTCAGCATTGCACCATGATGGAAATAGTGATAGGGAAACCTCAACAAGACAGAAGCATGAGGTGGAAACTTGCAACAAGACCAAATATTCAGTGTAAGAAATACTTGTGTGTGGAATGCGCAGTTGTCATATGTGAAGACTACCTTAGGTGTGACAGTTGAGGCAAAACTTATTTTTGTTGTAGAGTTCTATTAGAATTTTCATTGTAATTCATATAGGAAGATATTTTTGATGTTATCTTTTAGGATTTGTAAGGAAGTATACAGCTATTTTGAAAACACTGATGCCTTTTCTAAATTTACAATACATATAAAGAAATTAATAATTTATTTTAGTAATATTTTATGTTCCTGTTAACTAGAGACTGTATGATACAATAAGAGCCTCCTGACAAAACAGCAAGACCATCGAGAAGTCAAATGTGTCCTACAAATAGGCCAGGAAAGTTAAAGACATGTGCTATCAAGGGGCTGGAGATGTGTCTCAGTGGTAGAGTGCTTGCCTAGCATGCGCAAGGCCCTGAGTTCAATCCCCAGTACCACCAGACATGTGCAATGTGTAAGCAATTGCACAGTGAAAGCAATGTGTGTATATAGAACATGCTGTTGTCATTGGGCAGATTGCCTTAGGTGTGAAAATTGAAGTAAAGATTTTTTTTTTTTGTAGAGTGCCATTGATATTTTCATTGTAGTTCATGTGTGAATTTCTTTCTTTCTTTCTTTTTTTTTCTTTTCAAAGTTTTATTGATAAACATATAGCAATGAGACAGTTTCAAAACAAATCAAAAGTACAGTTTCAACAAATAATACACTGCATAT
>NW_004524637.1:166867-170124 GCF_000260255.1 Octodon degus
GTCCCGCCGGCGCAGGGTAGCAGGAAGCTCTCCACACACTCACCGGACCTGGGCTAGGACTGGGTCTGTCTTTCTTTCTTTCTTTCTTTCTTTCTTTCTTTCTTTCTCTCTTTCTTTCTTCTTTCTTTCTTTCTTTCGTGGCCATTTCAGCCTGCCCTGGGGGGTGGACTGCTGCAGCATGTGGTGTGTGGATTGAATCACAATTCCTGTGTACTTGCCTAAGCAGGTGTTTTAGACTGCTGAGCTATCTCACTGGCCCCCAGAGAATTTATTTCTGAGGTTCTTTTCTAGATTTTGTATACCAAAAACCAATTGTTACCAAAAATTTTTGTGTGTTTTTTAGAACAATAAATATTAAAAACTCAATACTTTATGTAATATTTTTCCCTGTTAAGTAATTATGGTTTAGTATAATAAAACTCATAAAGTTAAAATTAATAATTCAACAATATAAATATTCAAAGAATAAACATGAGCCTGACAGACCCACGTTTATGCACCTCGAGGACAAAATTAGTCTTGTGCCTCAAGGGCTACAATGTGCTCTGTGCACATGCCAACTCCTCACAGTGAATGGCATTATTATGTACTGCAGACATGTACTATTAAAAATAAAACTTTAAAAAACTCCCTGACCATCCAGGCGTGAGGACAATAAAATTGAATGTGACTATCATGAATTTTCTGAATGTGGATATCAAGGTCTCCTTTTTGGATACTCAGGGAAGGTCCTGGAAGTTACCAATCAGGCAAATTCATAAAGTTATCACAGGAGGTACCTAGAGTAATTTTAACTTCTTAGTTTTAAAAAAATTTTCTTTTATTGTGTGTTTAAGTTGTAAAGCATGATAGTTTGACACACTTGTACGTAGTGAAATCATTACTTCAGTTAATCAAATTAACATACCCAATAACACTTACATATCAATTGATATAGCGTATTTACAGTATTAGTTAATATAACCATGTCCAGCTGTGGAGATGAGTTATCCTCGTAGAAGGCAAAGAACTGTGAGTTTCTTCTAAATTTTTGAGGAGAAGTTATCCTCTGAAAGATTTTTTATAAGAGCAAGCACTTTGTTGTGGTAGATGTCCCTACTGAGGACAAAGCTGAATGCCTCAGCAGACTAGGTGGGTGGGAGCTCAAGGCTGTGGCCCCGGGAAACAGCTAGCAGGGCTTTCCTGTCCTATACATCTCTGCCCTGGACTTTAGTCCTTGAATTAGAAACAAAAGCTTCAGGGAAAACCCAATCAAACATGTTCCCCAACAAAGGGCCTTGGAAAAAGGGAGAGATGTTGTCAGTAGTATATGTTTGTCTAAAAAATGATGTAACACTTAATGAACATTGAATAGAAGCACTGTTTTATTTATAGATGAAGTAGTTCAATCTTATAGAGAAACAGAGTAATTTCCATTTTTCATTACTCTTTAAATATTTATTTATTTATTTTATTGGGAAACAAATAGCAATGGGACAGTGTCAAAACTGATTAATAGGACGGTTTCAATAATTAATACATTGTACATTGTTTTCTTCTTAGTGGTTATCCATAGTACAAGATGCAAACAGGATGTCCTGTCCAAACATTATTAGTACAAATCTTTCTTCTCATTGAATTAAGCAAAAGTAGCTGTATATCTATACTAACTATTCTGTATATACAGATACAAAATGGTCCTTCCTTTGTATCCCCTTTTTTTGTTTAGTCCCATCAGAAATGAATATTCCATTGACATCTAAATACTATAGGTGCATGAATTCAGCAAAACAATCCAAAACAGTCCAAAAGTCCACAATAGTAGTGGGTTATCCACAGAAGTTGTTGACTTGAACTATGCTGTCAGCATATTAATATGGTTTTACTTTATATACCTTGTATTTATACTTTTCTGCTGGATGGTTAAGACCAAGATAAAGCAAGACGTATATAACAAGAAATGTAACTTTTGTATCTGATAAGGTCAGTCAAGGACTCTCAGGATTTGTCCTATAACCACGTAATGCAGTTTGCACATCCTTTGTCAGTGTCAGCCATGTGGATGAGTCACGGCCATTGCTTGACCAATTTTCTCTCTGTAAAAGACTGAGAGAATGTTTTCTCTCCATGTGACTCTCTTTAGGCACACTCTACATCATTGATTACATTGTTCTGTGGCCCCATAATCTCCTTGATCAGAAAATTTGGGATTCAACTGAGTTACATGATGTTACAGTATAGGTTCTCCTATGTCCTGAGTCTTCACTGACCTTGAAAGGCTAGAGCCAAAATTTTGGCTGTCCTTGCAGCCCTTCTATTTCTCGAATTTTTGGTCTGCAAATTTAGGTTGTTAACTATCCAGAAGAGAAGCTTATTATTACCCTACAACATGTGCAGTTGGGTTTAACCTCATTATCTGAATATCAAACATTTTAGGCATAACATGGAACAAGTATTTTTCATTAAGCACTAATATGTTAAACTTTAAGTCCCTACAGAATATGGAGATGAAAATTCAAAAAATGAAAAATATTTAAAGAATATGAATAAACATTTACATATTTTTACACAGAAATGTAAAAAGCTAACCATATACAGCATTATAGCAGGACAGTCTTGTGACTTTTTTTTTCTTGTGTCTTTTTTTCACATATTACACTTTAAAAAAAAAAATAACAAGCTTTTACTTGAGAGACAGTATGGTAATAATTGGTATGTCATGACAAGAAGTATGTATTTAGAAGATGAGAATGACAAGCATTCCAAGCATAATGTTTCTATTACACATTGCTATCTTCAGTGCAGTTGCTTGGTTCACAGGTATTAGCATATATAGTCAGTCAGGGTGAGAATCCTACCAATTAAATGCTAGTTTCAAAAACCTGCTGTTTCTCAGGATCATTGCCTTACCCATCTTGTGCATATAAATGTATGGCTTTGCCCCTGTCATGTTTCCCAGCTTTTCTCCTTGCCCTCTCTTCATTCTCGCTTCCCTTTTAATTGTACTATACCTTTCTATTTTTATTTCTTCTTTTGAGTTCTTATACTAGGAAGACTCTACAATATTTAACATATGGGTCTGGTATATTTTACTTATGAGTACATCTTCAAGTGATAGCCACTTAAATATAAATGCTTCAAGTTTATCACACTTTAGAGCTGAACAATACTCCATTGCATAAAAATACCACATCTTTCTCAACCATTCCTCAGGTGATGGGCATCTTGGTTGTTTCCAAGATTTGGCTATCACAAATTGTGCTGCTATAAACATAGGT
>NW_004524637.1:172513-195938 GCF_000260255.1 Octodon degus
GTAATTTGTACCTTTCTAGGAATCTATTTTGTCTGTGTCTTCTATTCTGTGAGAGTAAAGATTCTCAAAGTAGCTATTGATAATCTCCTGAATTTCCACTGGGTCTGTGGTAATTATACCCTCTTCATTCCTTATTGCTTGTATTTGAATTTTTTCTTTCCTCTTTTTGATGAGGTTAACTAAGGGCTTATCTATTTTATTTAATCTTTCAAAGAACCAGCTTTTTGTTTCATTAATTCTTTGAACTGTTTTCTTTGTCTCAATTGAAGTAATTTCTGCTCTAATCTTTATTATTTCCTCCCGTCTTTGGGCTCTGGGTTTGGATTGCTCTCCCTTTTCTAGTTTTTGGAGGTGCAGCATTAGGGTGTTTATTTGTTCCCATTCTGTTTTCCTAATGTGTGAGTTCGCAGCTATGAATTTTCCTCTGAGAACTGCTTCTATGAGTCCCATAAATTCCATTAAGTTGTGCTTGAATTTTCGTTGAATTGTAGATATTGTTGAATTTCTTGTTTAATGTCATCTGTGATCCAGTGGTTGCTGAGTAGGATGTTGTTTAATTTCCATGTATTTAGGGTTTTTTTGTCATTTATTTCCAGTTTCATTTCACTGTGGTCAGATAATATGCATGGGATAATTTCTATTTTCTTGCATATACTTTTTGCTCATAATTTCCTTATAAATCCAACCTATTCCATACCTCTCATGGGGAAAGATTTCATTCTATCATTGTCTTTTTCTCACCTGTCTTCCCACAGTGCTCATCCTATAAACCTAACTTCAATGCACAGCCAGCTCCTCCTTCCCCTTTCCCTTGTCGACCACATACTCTGAAACACTTCCAGTCCCACTTGCACCACACATGCTATTCCTGCACTGATGTGCCTCAGAGATCCCATGGCCTTTCCTTACATTTCCCAATACCCAATAGTCCCAAACATCAGAGAGAACTCAAGCCCATCATTGACCATCTCCTTACTCCTCTCCTTCAACATGGTCATGGTAAAATGACACATTCAGATCACAGACACCTTCTTGCTTCTACCCAGACCACCAGCCTCACCAAGTGTTGCCTGTACATGCCCATTCCAAAGCCTGATGTCATGGCCATCCCAGCCATACCCAACAATACACATTCTGTCCTCTTCCTAAAAAACCTTTAGCCATTGATTTCTTCCTTTTATAATTCCCCTTTTCCCACAATCTCACATATTCACCACACTTCCAGACAAGCAACACAAAACAGACACAAAGTTGTTTCTGTGTGGCACCTCAGTACATACAACTCCTTCTTCCTTCGGCTTGCTCCCCTTCTAGGGCCCCTCACAGGGCATGCTATTATGTTCATGGTAGCCCCCTGACTCATTTCCCTTATCCGCAATACTGTCACCAGTTTAACAACCCAAAATTTCTATCCAAATACTTCAATCAGATTACTCCTACAAGACCTTGCGCCAAGGAGATCTTCGATGAAGCCAACTCCTCACCCTGATCTCCACACTCATGGCCCATCGATGCTCCTGTTCAGCAGGAAGTAGCCAAATGATTTCTTTGCCCTTTTTCTATCAAATAGAGTCTGGGATGATAGGTCAAGACTCAAAGTTTCCCAGGCACCTTGAATTTGGCTTTAAATTGTAATACAGCTGTAATAGGAGTAAGTGGTGGAGAAAAGAGGATGTGGCCATCCACACAAATATCCTCTCCTGTGGTAAAGAGAAGCCAATAGATAGAAACTCAGTGGAAACTAACACAATTGAATGCATAGAAACTGGTAAGTTAGGATTCAAAGTTTCCCAGGCATGCTGCCCCAAACACTTTCTCTTGGTTTCCCAGGCACCCTGCCCCAAAATTCTCTCCCCCGTGACCCCACACAGAGCCAAATCCAAAACCACAGAACAGGTCCACCTGACTTTGATCTGGGTAAGCAATAACAAAACTCTCCTTTGTTAACATTAAAGGTCCCCCACAGACCAGGTAGCTACCAAGATTAGCTCTCTCTCAGCTGTTCCAGCCAGCAATCACCCTCCCTAAAAGATCCTATAAATTCTCCTGCCCCTTTATTCACTGCTGTTTTTGTCTGCTAGACAGCCAGCCTACTTGATGCCTCCAATAAATCTTCTACTTGCATCACAATACCTGGTCTGGTTGATTGGGTAGGTTTGTATCTAACAGAAACAGAGATCAGGAGAAGGGTTAGCAGAGGGGGATGGGAGAGATGAGAAATAACAAAGGAAACAAAGCCTGAGGTATGAGAAATAAACTTGACTTTTTTCAGATCTATGGCACAATGTAATAAATATAGTAATAATTAAATACTGCACAGTTTAATATTACTAAAAGAGTATATCTCAAAGAGTCTCAGCACAGAATGTCAAAAATATTTGAGGTAATGCATAGGTTAATTGGTTTGCTTTAATTATTCCACATTGTATGCAAAAATCAGAGCATCGCTGTCTTTCATAAATCTATACAATTATAATTTGTCGAGCTTTAATAAAAACAGAATCAACAGATATCCTAGTAGGGTTGATTGAAGTGAAGAGGCTCTAGTTGTGGGCATGTTGGCATAGCCCATCCTGTAATTCTAGTTACTTGGGAGAGTGAGGCAGGAGAATCATAAGTTTGAAACCAACCTGTGTAACTTAGATTTTTTTCTCAAAAATATTTTTTTTTAAAAAAAAGAGTGATTCCGGGGACGTATGGTAGAATTCTTGCCTAATATGCAGGAGTTCTTGGGTCCATCCGTGTATTGCGGGTTCTTATGTGCTGATTTTAAGATCCCAAAGAAAACTGTCCAACTTTCTGCTTCCTGCATTGTTTGTTGCTAATTGTCATGCCCCCTCTATAGGTCTGTTGTCTTGTTGATTTGTATCGGTCAAAATGCCCCAAGAACAGCCCTGGCAGCTTGAAAGACAGATTTGATTAGAAACAAAGCCTCCTACATATCTTCTGTTTTGAAAGACTTTTGGTTTTTGCTAGTGCTGAGTGTATGTCCAAATAACATTCAATTTTTAAATCTGAATGCAGTCTCACTCCCTGAGTTTCAAAAGTGTGTTCCATACCTGGACAGAAGAGCCCTGTAAAGTCATGGGATGCAATTTGATTTTCAAAGCGAACATTTGCTTTTATGTGCCTTGTTTTCTGGGAAGATTCCATTTCTTGGTGGAGGCGATGATGAATAGATCTACCGAGAGCCTGGCTCAGGTATCAAGCCGGAAGCTTGTCAGGGTGAAACACGGTGTAACCCTTTCCTTCATCTTCTTCCCCAGCCTCTAACTGACACGTGGGTGCAGTTGACACTCTGCTTCCACAACTATTATGGTTTAGATCTAAAATAAAATCCCCCTTAAGTCTCATGTAGCCAGAGATGTTATACAGCACTCATCAGTCATTTAATTCATTCATAAATTCATAGTTGAATGTGCTCTTAGGAAGTGGGGTGTAGTTAGAAAAGGCACACTGGGGTGGGACTGTGAAGGAAGTGTTCTTGTCGCCAGCTCCTTTATCTCTCTCTGCTTCCTGGCTTCCAAGAGAGGAAACCTTTCCTCTGCCACATCCCTCTGCCATGCCGTTTCTGTCTGGGAGCTGGGGGGCCACTGAATGGACACTCTGAGCTCACAAGCCAAAAACCTCTTCTCGTCAAGCTGCAGTTTACAGTACTTTGTCCCAGCATTGAGCACACTGACTGGCAACAGCATCTCATTTCAGACCCTCAACCTCATTTTTATGAACTGTGCTGCGAGATACGGGTAAGAGCTCTCTAAGAAGAGACCATGAGGGAGCTGCTCTCTACCTATGCTGGAAGATTATTTCCGGTGATCAAGGTTGGTCAAACTCTACCTGTCACTAGCATGTTCGTTTGCCCATTTTTCTTAAAAATAAGAGCTAAAGCTAATCCATTGTGTAGATCCATTGTCTCACTCAAAGCCAAGCCAGTGAGGTAGGGACACTTGACTATCTCCATCTTTAGATGGACAAACCACAGACCGGAGTCAGAAGGGCATTGGTTCACTTTTTTGGTGAGTTGTCAGAACTAAGCTCTCAGCCTCCATGAGAGACCACCTTCCAGTTCTTCCTTCGATTACGTAGGTGTGGATTGCTCACTACTTTGGTGTGGAATTCAAGAGTGCGGTTGGACAGAAAGGGCTGCCCAGGGACAGAGTGACTTCTTGTTGTTGCCTCTTCCTGCCAGCAGGTGGCACACCTACCCAGTGAAAGCCTGTCACGGTTCCACCGGTGTAGGGGCGGCTTCAACTCAATTGGGCTGTGGAACTGTTCCTTCCTGGCTGGATTTGCCTCATCTTGTTCAGTGCAAGCAAATCCCCAAGGACAGCGGTGTACTGAGAACTGGTGTACTGGTGTAAAGTTATAGGGCTCTCTGTCTTTCATTAGACACACCTAACACATATGCTGACTTGAAAATTATTTGTCAAGATTTTCTCAATTCTGCCACCTAGTGTGTTTCAAACCACATAATTCAGGGAATCATATAATAATAATAATAATAATAATAATAATAATAATAATAACCAACTGTAAAACAAATTTAACCTTACTTCTTTACAGCCACAAGTCACAGAGTAATGATTAGCCATGACTCTCAAGGGACTTTTTTGGCCCTTTGTGTATTGAATTCAAATCTTGGGTTCACTTTTGTGGCACCCTGACCTCTTGTTTGCTTGGTGTTTGGCTTCCTCAGATGTCAGGTCTGTGGTGCGCTGTACATTGGAATGTGACAATGACTGCATGGAATTAATACAATAAATGTGTGGAGAAGCCCCTAGCATGCGGTGAATACTCTAGTGACAATTTATACAAAACTGAACACTGCCCAATCTCAGGAATCTCACTTTGACAGAAAAGGATCTTTGGGTGGTTAAAGTTTGTCGAATTCTTTGTAAGTCTTCAAATAGCTTGTTGGACTCACTTCTGTCTCCCTGATATAGTACATCTACGACCAGTTTCTATTTTAAAAGACAATAATGTTGTCATAAAGTCACTTAGAAATTATCCTAGAAAGGGACACTTAAACATTTAGCTTATGGGTGAGCCCCAGATCAGTGGCACTTTGGAATTATGCTGGTCTTCTTCAGACCCACACAGACAATTTGGAGATAGCCAAGTGGATCTTATCTCTTTAGGATCCTGTTCTCTATGTACCTAGCAAGGCATGGTGAGAACACTAAGACTTTTCCTGGGAAGAGACCTCCACTGTCCCCTTAGTAGAGCTGGTGTGTTGGGGCCCAGAGAAGGAGCTTGTGCCACTCTGCCCCAAACCAGGCTCCACACAGGCACACCATGTGAAGCACGAAGGTTAATTCCTAGCTGCCAGCCAGTATTTAACTTTCCACATAAGATTAGATTAAACATTTGGGTTCACAAAAGCCTAGGATTGCGGACTGCAGTTAGCAAGGGCTTAGCTGGTCACAAGCTGAGGTGCTCAACAGGCTGAGATTTATGTACAGTCCTGAAGAGCTCACTGCGCCAGTAGGAAGGTTCAGAGCAGGCTGGCTTTGCAGAGGAATTTCATACCACTCACACACTGAAGGTATGTTTTGTTATAAATTCTTTATTTTGGGGGGAATTGACAAAGCAATCTATTTTCAGAAAATGTGAAAGGAGCGATTTTCCTGCTATAAGACCTGGCCTGACTGCCCATCCTACCACCTATTTTCCCTTCATCTTTTTTTCCTGTCCTTCTTTCCTTCCTTCTTTCCTTGCTTCCTTCTTTTTCTTCTTTCTTCAGTAATTGGCTGTGGGTGAAGATTTTGGAAGTTTTTGTTTTAAATTGGTAACTCAAGGTAAATGTAGGTGATCATATATTTTCTATTCTTGATATAAAAATAAAATATTTTGCTGCCACTTGAAGGCTCTGTTGAAGCCCATAATCCATCTTCTTTTAAAAGAGAATCACACATGTAGGAGTTGAATGAGCACCCCTTTCCCTGCAGTGTCCAGACTGTCCTTGTCTCCAGTCAGGGACAGGGAGCTGGAATCAAGATCATTCTGTAACCTGGAGACAGGGCATAACTAACTGATGTTTACAACCCCAACCATGGCTGTGGCATTTTATCTCTTACCCAGCTGAGCTGACCAGTCTAGGCAATGGAAACAAGCAGTTATTGGAATGCTAGGCCATCATGGGGGCTGAGCGCTGGTCTGCGTGATTTGGGTTCAAGTCCAGGCACTGTGGCCAACGTCAGAGCCCTGAAATTTTGAAAGTGGTTTAAGATCTCTGGGCTATGCTTACGAAACTGTAAGTGCGCCTCAAGAATCTCCATGAGGTGCCCTGTGCCGTGACTCAGCAAGAGCCATTTATGGAAATGTTCCCCTTAAGTTGAATCACATGAAATTGCCAATATTTGACCATTTTAACCTACATCAGTAGAAATTTCCTATAGTTAAAAAAGAACATTCATAATAGTTTTGGTATTACTAACCACCACTGTGTGGTGTGTATGGTAGGATAAGTCTACACACTAAAAATGGTTAGTATCTATCAGTCCAGTAGTTATCCTGGCAATCACAAGTTTCAATCAACCCTTGTATCATTTGTGTATGTTTTGGCATAGTGTCTATCAATGAAATTGCTTTCACAAACTGTGATCTGGATTTTTCCTGTAGTCCAGGCATGGACGGTGGGCTTCCCAGCCAAACCACATCTCACACATCAGTTTTAAAAGGTAAATCTGCTTGGCCATACTTTTTTAGCCTGGACAGGCTAAAGTAGTTAGTAGTTAATCCCAAAGGCCCTGTGAAGCACTGGGATTAAGTCTGAATCAAGAGTACTCCTAACCTGCTTAGCAGTGGGCTTGTGTCTCTGTTAGAAGAACTTGACAAATAATCAGCCCCACTGGCCTCTCCCCCACTGAGGGCTGGTGAGCATTGTCCTGACTCCAAACCCAAATAAATTCAAAAGTGATTTTTGCTGAGCCCTTGTGGACTGAATTCAAGTCTGGGTTTCACATCTGTGGTAACCTGAGCTCTCAGGCCCTCTCTGCCTGGATTCCTCAGATGTCAGGTTTGTAGTGTGCCACATTGGGCTGTGCCACTACTGCATGGAACTAATGTACCACATGTGGAGAAGACCTTGGCACACCACAAATACTCATTGGTGAAAGCTCATAAAGCCCTACTTTGTAACTTCAGGGAACTCACAATGAAGTCTCTCATCTCAAAGTTGTATTGTTAAAGAGAATTTTGGAAGAGTAATAAAGAGCCCAGGAGAACCCTGAAATTCAACGTAGAGCTTCCTATATGCATTTGTGCATTTTCCTGGGAAAAATAAACTCACATAACTTTATTTTACTTTCAAGGAATTTCTGGCACGTAAAGTACACACCCTCAAATGAGTCGAGAATTGCCATTCTGGTAGTTTCCCATTGAATTCCACAGAGAGAGGAGCAGCCATTCTTTTACTCATTCATTCCCCAGCTATTTGGTAAAGATCCATTGGGTAGAGTCCTGGGATTCAGAGATAAATGAAAGTGTTCTGGCCCTGTGGCAGGTCAAGTGGTCAAGTGGTCAAGTCATGATTCGGTTCACATTGTCCCCCAACATCAGCCTCCTCCCCCATAAAATGGGAGCAGCAGTTCTGATCTTGAAGAGCGCTTTTTCTGCACGTGTCTCATTAATAAACACACAAGAAGTGGGTAATTTATTTTTTAAAAATGATAGTGTGCAAAAGACACATAGAAATAGTCTCCGGTAGATCTAGGCAGGTCTGGGGAGTTCTAGGGAGAAAGTGATGACTCTCCTGAGATTTGAAAACCATAGTGCAAAACCCACTGTATTTCCTGGAGTCAGCAAGAACAAGGGCATTTCTATCTCCTTCTCCTATGCTGGGCAACCTGGGAATAAACACACAGAAGATCAAGATGAGTTGATGGTTCTTCTCTGTCCTTATAGCCCCATCTCCTCCTCAGTGCTTACTTAAAGTGACTCATTCCCATTTTAGCTCTGAAATCTGAAGGCTTCTCTTGGGATATGGGTCCTGCATATCCTTGCTGAACATCAAAACACACCTCAGCTATGCTGCAGTCCTACAAAGAAGTCAAGCACTTTCCTTGATTGCTCACATGTGGTGAAGAGCTGATGGGATACTTTGATGAAAATGTCACAGAAAGATGATAATGAACATGGTCTTTCCTGTTGCCTTTCCCTTGTAACAATGAGGCTTTCACTTCTTTTGCTTAAAGAAGTAATTGATGCAAACAGTCCTTGGAGACACAGGCTGAAGACCTCTTATCTGAAATGACTGGAACCTGAAGTGTTTCAAATTTCCATTTTTAAAAATAAATTTGAATATTTGCATATACACAATGAAGTATCTTGGTGGTGGGCTCCAAGATTAAACACAAAATTCTCACTTCCTTGTATACATAGCCTGAAGGGAGTGGCATCAAATATTACTAGTGCATTTGGATCTCTGATATAGCTCAGGAGGTTAGGTGTGAAATTTTCTACTTGTGGGCATCATGTTGGTGATTAGCAAGTTCCAAAGTTGGGAGAATTTCAGACCTCAGATTGTAGCACTATGGATGCCCAGCTTGAACTGGGGAGATGGAGTAGACAGAGGAGTTCAGGTCAGTCAGTAGCTTGTAGATCTCTACCCTTTGGGGATCCAGACACAAGAGCAGGGTCTCACTGCCTGGTGCATCAGTAGAGGTTCAGTAACCAATGCACCTGGAGCAATTCTACTCTTGACAGTGCCTCTGAAAGAAATGGGTCTAACTCTCAGCCTAAATAGGACCCTCTTCTTCCCCAACTCAGTTTTTCCTCCTCACCCAGTTGCTCAAGACCTTCCCACACATGGAGTCTCCCCAATCCCACCCCAAGCATCTTTCTTCATCCTACCATGAGCCCTTTACTTCGGAAACTGAGCTCTACTGGCTTTTTAGTTGTTTCTATGCTCTACTCATTTTCCTACTTTGGCTTCCTCAAAGGAAACTGAATTCTCTTTAGAGTAATGGCAGAGAAAATAGACAAGGCATCAAAGCCACATTATTCTTTATTGGATGAAGCCATCGAGAAAGATTGGAGGGGGGAAACAAAAGAAAAGGGCTCATGTGTGAAATAATCCTGCCTCATGGTGTTTTCAGCAAGACCCTGTCTCCAAAGAAAAAAATTAAAAATGCTGGAAATGTAGCTCAGAGTAAAGGTATTGAATTGTCTCAATGCTCAGTACCACAAAAGAAGGGCATGGGGAACATATCTCCATTCCGTTGCTTGGAAAATGTGTTTGGTGTGTGTGTACTTTACATTGATCTTATCTGTTTGCTAAGTTTTCTTCCAACCTACTGATGAAGAAAGGAAAGGAAAGGATCTTGGGGGCTATTCGAAATGTCAGGCAGAGAAAAATATCTCCAGGAAAATTTGGGAAGATGTGATCTGTGGAATAAATACCTGGAAGTTTATTTTTGCTTATTTCCCAGATAGGCTGATCTCAAAGGACACAAGCTCAAGAGAGGTGAAAATTAAGAGGGGACCAAAACATCAAAGAGTAGCAGGTGGGAGAGAAAGGATCTTTCCAGCAGAAAGAATCCAGGTAGAGTGGAGACAATGTGCGAATGCCCGGAGGAAGGAAGCTTGCTGAGTTGGAGGAAGAAGTCAATTCTGTCTGAACTGTTACAAGCAAGGGGGAATTGGAGAAATGGGTCAAGAGCCAGCTCAAGCCAGGCTAGGTAAATCCTGTTAAGGAATTAGATCTTATTTTAAGAACAACAGAGATGATTGCACCATGTCAACAGCAAGGGAAAGGTGTGATCTTACTTTCCTCTTGAAAACAGCCATTGCTGGGGAACAGAGAGAACTACAAGGAGGTGCTTTTGAGAAGATCTGCATTACGTTGTCTTGCATCTCCCAGGTGAGAGATGTTGATGGTTGGGTGGGGATGGAGAGGAGAGATGGGTTTGAGAAATACAGATGATTTCTCTGGATCAATTTCCTAAAGTATGTCTTTAGACTATGGCTGCATATGTACCTCCGTAAGATAGTTGTGAAAAACAGCTGCCCAGACCTATGAGTTGAAACAAACTGGAAAAGGCCAATGCCTCTTGCAATCTTGCACCTTGGTGTTGTCTGAATCCCCACAATTCATAAATGAGTCACTGCTTTGTTCGACTGATTTCGTTGAAAACTTGTTCTGGATGCAGCATTGTGCTTGCTGTGGGGAGGTTACCGATCTTTTTAAGAACAAAAGTAATGCAAGATTACTGATGAAAATTTGGAACATAAGAAAAGCCTGAAGAACAAAAAGTACATACTTGTGAGTATATCACCATTAACACTTCGATCTATCTAAAAGATCTGCCAGTCTTTTCTCCATTTGCATACATATTTATGAATAAATATATATGTGCATACAAAAATATGTAATTTTATGTCTTCCTTTAAAATTTGCTGACATGATCATGCATGCAAAAAGTGAGTAAAACGTACCTGATCAATTTAAAGACAACAAAATATGCAGTCTATCGCCAGCCAGGGTGAAAAGAAATATTACCATTCCTGCTTCCTCTCCCTTCTCCAGGGAGCCAAATTTGCAAAAAGGATGTTTTCTTAATCTCATTCATCTATTTGTTATTTGCACTTCCACAGGAAGAAAATATGATTACTTTATCCAATGTGACACAGACCCTGGAAGATGTCTTCAAAAGGATTTTCATTACGTAT
Source organism: Octodon degus (assembly GCF_000260255.1). Taxonomy (NCBI): domain Eukaryota; kingdom Metazoa; phylum Chordata; class Mammalia; order Rodentia; family Octodontidae; genus Octodon; species Octodon degus. The sequence continues at coordinate 183,185 of NW_004524637.1, forward strand.
ATGGACAACTGGCGAAGGAATGAGACTATGGAGCAAGCGGCTCTCCAAGCCACAGTGGATGCGGAGAACTTCTACTACGTCATCTTGTACCTCATGGTGATGATCGGAATGTTCTCTTTCATTGTTGTAGCTATCCTGGTGAGCACAGTGAAATCCAAGCGACGGGAACATTCCCACGATCCCTACCACCAATACATCGTGGAGGATTGGCAGGAAAAGTACAAAAGTCAAGTTTTGCATCTGGAGGAATCAAAGGCCACCATCCATGTGAACCCTGGTGCTACAGGGTTTCAAATGTCTCCTTGATTAGGGAGAGAGGTATGGCGCTGAGACCCGACATCCAGGTGCTGTGAGATGCCCACAGGTTGCACAAATCCACTGTCACTGCCTAGAAGACAGTAAGTTCCTCCTTGCTCTCCATTGAGAATTTTCACAAACATTATGTGGCTGGCCAGCTGAGACAGATGACATTTCAATTGTAGTGATTTATATTTGCTTATTGGAGGGACATTTTGTGCTGAAGACCTCTTTTATTTTCTATGCAATGTAAATGCCATTTAAATCAATGTCAGTAGTGGAAATAAAAGCAAATTTAAAGCAAAGGGCCTGGGCTGTGGCGGTGGAAAGAGAAAGGACAGATTCACAAATCACTGAACCTTCTTTCTCATGAAACATTAGCTTGGATGTGACAAATTCAATTTGTAAATACTCAGATGTATTTTTCAGAAGCTGAGGTTCAAAATTTATTACTTGCTCACTGGATTGACACTGAAATGTTTCTTATTAATTTATGAGCACAGTCTGATGTGATGAATGAACAGAACCACAAGGTTACATTTATTGTTTCCCTGGTATTTAACTTACTTGGAGATTTGAAGATAGAAAAAAACATTGCAAAGGGCAAATAATCCATAGCAGCAAAGTCAAATATTTAAGAAACAACTGGTGTGACAGAAACATATTTGAAACTATCGTTTAAACTTTTGTAGAAAATTAACCTGTAAAGTTCTCATTATTTAAGAAAAATCGTACAAAGTTATGGCATGGATCTATAAAAACTCATTCTTTTCATTTAACTGCATTTTATTTACACTTATTTTCCTTTATGTTTGAAGAGACTAAAGTTACAGAAAGTGTCTAAATTGCTGATGTCTGTTGAAAAGCTAGACAGAAACTGCTATTTTGTAGCATGGTAGAGGGCGGGGAGCCAGGGAGATGTGGGCCAAAAGATGCAAAATTTCAGTTAGATAGGAGAAATTAACTCTAGAGATCTACAGTGTAGTACAGTATGGTATACAGTATGGTAACCATAGTAACAGTGTATTGTACTCTTGAAAATTGCTAAGAGTATGCTGGGTGTGGTGATGGAAGCCTGTAAATCCAGAATTTGGGAGGTTGAGGCAGGAGGTTTGCCACAAGTATGAAGCCAGACTGGGATACAGGATAAGTTCAACATCACCCTAAACTATATAGCAAGATCCTGTCTTAAAAACAAACAGCAAAGAGTGGTTGTGAAGTGTTCCCCCCCCCAAAATGGTAACTACAGTGTACTTGTGGTATGGCAATGCCTGTGTTAATTAGCTAGATTTAGACATTCCACAATGTACATATACTTTAAAATATCATGTTATATACAATAAATGCATGCAATGTTATCTGTCAACTGAAAAAAATCTTGCACTGTTGAGTACATGATATCAGATGGTCAGAGCTGGGAGGCATCTTGGAGAATCCCCCGTTCTTGTTAGATCCCTTCATTTGTAGATGCAGAAGCTGCAGTTTACAGAGATTTCACTCACTACTTCAACTGGTCGTTTGTCTACTTTGGAGACTGGCCTGGACCTCAGGAGTACTGCTGTGGCTTAGCCTATGGGTTCACCTACTGATGAGCTCAGTAGCTGAATGCACCATTAGGGGGCAAGGCTGGGCTGGAGGCAGTCACTGGGGCCATGACAGGGAGGCAGGGATTCTTGTCCCTAGCCCTTTCCTTCTTTCTGCTTTGTGATTTTGTAATGTGAGCACTTTCTTTCACCATGCCCTGTATGCCTTGGAGCCCGCTGACCATGGGCTGAAATCATGAACCAAAACAAATTCCTCTTCCTTTAAGCTGGGAGAGTCAGGTATTGTTTAGCAGTGACAAGGACAGAGGCAGTCTATAGAAGGCTGTGGGACAGGAGCTCAGTCCGGATAGAACAAGACAGCTATGGAACAGGTGGATAAGTTGGGAAAGAGCTGAAGCAGTGACAAAGGGCAGGTATAACTTGGGTGGAGTCTTCCCTTGCTGAGCCACTGAGAGGGGAGAAGGGTCTCAGTGTCACGGTGCTTCAAGCCTCATCTTCTCCCCCTCCCTGGCCTCAGGCCACAGTGTACAAAAATGAAATTCACAAAGGGAGTTCTTTTTCTAAGCTCATTTGTAGGAGTGCTTGCACTGCCTTGTTTTCTACCACTGTATCAGAAGACCTGAACTTATTTTCAAAGAGGTTTATTTTACCTCTTGTGCTTGGAGGCTGAGGAGTCCAGGCACATAGTATCAGCCTCTGCTGAGGGCCTGGGTTCCTTCAACTCATGGTAGAAAGTGAAGGCCAAGCAGGTGCGCGCAGGAGAGGTCAAAGACCAGAGGTGACCTTGCTACCACAACAGGCTCCCATGATGGTAAGAAATCTCCCATTCATGAAGGTGAATTGCTTATGGCCCTTCCCCTCTCAACACTATTAGACTGAGGCTTCTATGTGTGTGGGGACAATCCATATTCAAACTATAGAAGGTGATGTTATAGAATGAGATACATACAAGGTTTCTGTTTCCTGTAACTAAGTTGAAATTATGCTAATGGAAGCATTAAATATTAGTGTTAGGGGAAGGTATTCATATGCCAACTGCAAGAGGCCTCATTCCTCACATCAGAAATGCTGTTGTTCTCAGACACACCTATCTCAGGGAGCCTAGAACAGCAACAGAGCTAGCAATTCCAGGCTTCAGGTCTCCATCCACACTGGAGGATGAAGTTTCCACCAGGTGATGCTAACTTTCCTTGACTAAGCTCTAGACAGGCTCTCTGAGCCCTCTCCTTGACTAGACCACAAGCTTGCCCTATAAAAACCATAGACTTTTGGCACAAATGATTTGTCCCCCTTCAGACAGGAAGAGACTTGATCAAGTCCTGGCATGCTTCTAACAACTCAAGGCTGTATCCTTAGGGTGATCTTACCCCGTTTAAGGTACCTGCCTGAGAAAAATGAAGTACAGTGAGCACACTGTCACAAAAATTGACTGTCCAGAAAATCCTGGAGACAAGTAGAGAGGTTCCTGAACACTCTGGGAACAACTGAGAAATTGCAACTATAAATATCCCGTCCCTCTTCAAATGTAATTTTCCACCACCCAGAAACATCTTGTCCTCCTGGAAATGCAAACATTAAAACTCTCCCTGCTGGGTGTGTCTTGCTATAACTTACATCACTGTCACCCATTATGGATGTGGAAGTTTGCTTCTTCTCCAGATAGCACCAGTGAACAAACCCAAGAGACAAATGAACACCGCCCTTCTTTTCATGAATTCCCACTTTCTGACTCTGTGAGCCCTGGTTAATGTCCCATCACTTCTGCACTAATGGAAGTTGAGCCCAGTTCACAATGCATCCTTTTTATCACAGAGCTTATGACTTTAGTCTACTGCTTTAACCAGTGTCCAGCTTTGTTTATCTTCAACACAGGAAAACAAACTCATAGAAAAAACAAACAAACAAACAAGGTTATCCTAACTATGTATAGCTTATTATGAGCAAAGAATATACAGGTGGCAGCAGAAATGGTTATCAGTCAACTTCACTGAGTCAATTTCACTTTGGGGGAATGGGTGAAAGGCTTTTTTTGGTACAAGGAATTGAACCCAGTGCCTTCACACTGAGCTACATTTCCAGCCCCTTTTACACTTTTTAAAAAATTATTTAATACAGGGTCTACAAGGTCTCACTATACAAATCGGACTCGAGGTGGTCCTCCTGTTTTCAGCCTCCCAAGTGCTGGGATTACAGGCAGGTGCCACCACACCCAGTCTCAATCACAGTCTCAGCATACCACAGGGGCAGGGCCAGCACAGCACAAACCCTGGTCCCTGCGCCTGACACTTTAGTCTGCTGAGCTATTTGGCCAGCCCCCCTTTTACATTTTTATTTTAAATTTTGAGACCGAGTCTCCCCAAGTCAGTACATTGCCCAGACTGGACTCTTTGCCATCCTTTTGTCTCAGCTCCCCACAGAGTTGCGATTACAGGCCCGTGCCACCATGCTGGGCTGAAACGCTGACAATCCACAAGCACTTTCCGTATATAGTTGTTGAAGCCATTTGCCCTAACTTCTCCCTCCAGTATCAGCTACCACCAATCTGGTTAACTTCCTGTTTTTCTTCTCTACACGGTTTGCTTTCACAGTGCCTCCTACTTGTTCCATTGGCTCCATAAGACATGAGTACCACTTCTTAAAGCACAGCTCAAAAAGTATTTAAAAATGAAGCCAAGGTAGGGGCTGACCTAACATCCAGGTTACCTGGGTCAAGTCTTCTTTCCAACACTTGCTACCTTAAAACTGGACAGATCTCTGTCTTCATTTCCTCGTTTCTGATGTCCTTTACAGGCTCATTATTTTGGCTTAAATTAGGCAACGGTCTCAAAGTGATTGAAACAAAGGTATTCGTGTTACTTTTCCCCGTGTATAAGCAAAATGTCCTCCTTTCAGTTTGCTCTTCCTTCTCTAACATTTTGCCCTTGACCTTCACAAGCAGCCAAAATGTGGTTAGATCTCCTGGGTACAAATACCACTTCGCCTCTGCAATCCCTAGCCTGTTTCCTTCTCCTCAGAGGGCTGAGCCCACCATGCAGCGACAACTGTATTACTTCCTTTATCCTTGCATTTGGGCGCTGAGTCTGTGCCCTGCGGCGCGCGCTCTGGGATGCTAGCACCAAAGGAAAATGCATGCATGCGTTCTGTCACGAGAGAAGACCAACGCTTAACACGACACTTCTGAGGATCTGAGTGTCCTGAGGTGTACACTGCAGCAGCGAGGACGCAGCCAGGTAACCTGCGACCGCGGAGGGCTTTGTCGCCATCCGGCGTGTCTTCTGGCTGCAGTCCTCTTCCACCTCCTGTGACTTCAAGATGAGTGTGCCCCCGAATTTGAACAAATATACCCTAGGTTCTGCATGAAGGTGCTCAACCTACCCCATACGCCGGGGAGTGTGCACTAAGCAAAGCCCATTTCACCAAAGGACTGAGCCTTGTTTTTTACATTTGCATCACGAGCTCACCGTGGTGAGCATTTCCAGGACCCACTGCGCCTGCGCACCAGGCAGTGGTCGCCCGCCCGGGCCAGTGCGCAGGCGCGACGAGCAGTACGATGGGATTTGTAGTTTCCACAATAGGATTGTGGGAGTCGTGGTTTGCATATTGACAAGGTGTTAGAGGCTCCGCCACTGGACCCTGGTAAGTGCGGGTGGTTTATGGGTTGACTAGGGCGTTGCGGCCGAAACTCGTGAGTTCTTCGGGGCGCTAGGGAATCCGGCGGGCAGCCCTGCGATTGCATGCAGGTCCTGGGCGAAAGAGTGACGGGCACGACGTCACGCCCCACCCCAGAGTGCGGATTGCGCAGAACCTGGCACGCGATCCTTGCAAGGCCAGAGTTGGTGGCCAGAGACAGTTTATTTTCGATGATCTCGTCACGAATGAATGTTCTGGATGCTTTGTTGAGTGGTAGGGTGAGAGATGCGAAGACAGCCCCAAGCCCTCATCCTGAGATCTCAGGGAGGCATGTGTTACTTCCCGAGTGCCAGGGCTGGGGATAGGAGTAGGCTCCGGCCCCCCGAGCAGTAACTGAGGTCCACGCAGAACCCTGTGATCCCCCGAGGTATTGGTCTGCCTGGCCGGTGGTAGAGAGGCGCAGTCCTCTGGCCCTCACTTCTCCACAGATCCCTGAAAGTTTGGGATGTGGTGAGTCTGGCTTCCTGAAGGCCCTGTGCAGAGCCAAATAATACCCAAGGGTCACCACCTACCACCCCCCTCCCAATTCATCCCTGGTGCAAATGGTTGTTGAAGACGATAAAAGACTAGACATGGGAACAGTTTCAGAGAACTGAGAGAGAGTTGAGACCCTCACTTTATCAGAAGTGCCAAGAAGAAAGTGGAGTTTACTGATGATTGTGTAATTGGCCTAAGTGAATAGCTTTTGTTTCTAGGAGAAAGTTGACAAAGGAAAATCAAGTATTTTAGAGTTTTTTTTTCAATAAAGGAAATAAAAAATAGATATATGTAGGGTTGTATCAGTCATTTGCAATTTTTGAGGTTGCAGCTAAGACTAGATAATTATATGTCAGGTTTAAAATTCCCTGCCCTTCACAGATATTATGTCCCTCAAAACTGTCCCCATCTTGGTGGCTTTTTGCAGTTCAACCCTCAGGTACTAGCTGCCTCTTGTTGCTAATATTATATTGAGTGTGCATATGATATCAGAGCAAATAGCTTGCTGATATTTTTAGCTTTCTTAATCTCGTTTACAGAAGGCCTGAAGTGTGCTATAAAAGTGGCTACTTGGGCATATAATTTAAGGGAAGTGGGGAGAAGTTGTGATTTCAGTTGTGACCTGGGCTAATCAGAATGTTTTGCCCTCTTTTCCACACCCTCGTTCCACTTCTTCCACTTCAAGTGCAGTATAACTTCCCGTTTCTTTCTTAAATAAGTGTGAGTTTATCAGCCAGGTTATGAAGTTAAGGCAGCTCCTACTATATTTTTGCAGTCAGATTCTGTGGAATCAGGATGATGAGATGGTGTCGTGAATTCAGAGTTGCAGAATCATTCTTTGGATTCTAATTTGTTGTTGCTTTTGGTACTGGATATTGAGTTCAGGGCCTTTCACTGAGCTACTTACCCAGCCCTTTCTTATTTTGTTTTTATGTTTTGAGACAGGGTCTTCTTAAGTTGCTGTGTTGGCCAGGCTGGGCTCAAACTTGCAGCAGGCCAGAGCGCTGGATTACAGGCATGAGGCACCATAACCCATCTAGATTCTGATTTCCCAAATGAGAATCCTGGTTCAAATGATTAACGACTCACCCCAGGCCATATACCTTGCTATTGATGCCAACAGGAAGAATCTGTAGTTCTCCTTGTCCTCATTTTGTTCTTTATTCCATGCCCTGCTATCCTTTAATCACTGCCTTTTGCCCTGAGTGTTTCCTGTTTATATCCTTAAGCTTAGTATGTCCATTAGTGGGAAGGAGATATTTGTCATAACAGTGATGGTTGACGTTGATTTAATGCTTTCTGTGTTGGAAATGATGCCATGTGTTGAAAGTCCATCTTCAGAAGGAGAATTTACAGGCAAGGGAATTGGGGCTGAGAGAGGCCAAGTGCTTTGTCCAAGGTCACTCTGCTAGGGAAAGTAGTATGTCCAAGGGGCCGGGGAGATGGCTCAGTAGAATAAAGTGCTTCCCTGGCAAGCGCAAGGGCCTGAGTTCAATCCCCGGTTCCGCAAAAAAAAAAAAAAAAAAAAAAAAAAGAAAGAAAGAAAGTAGTCCATCCAGCACCAGGCCCTTGGGTTGTTCGGGGTTTTGTTTTATTTTCACTTATTTCCTCCTGTAAGCTGTATGGACCTATTTGTTTTCCTTGCTCTTGTGAATCAATATTCTGTATGTATTTCAGTTCATGAGGTATCTACTATATCATCAGAACATTTGTGGGAAGAAGCTACCTCGCCTACTGTATTTTTATACTAATAAAAACAGGAATTTTAAAGATAAAATTTAAAGGGCTGGGGAGAGAGCTCAGTAGAATAAACACTTGCCTGGCAGGCACAAGGGCCTGAGTTCAATCCCCAGTTCCATCAAAAATAAATAGATAAAATTTAAAAGCACTTCATTTTAATGTCCAATATGGCCAGTCTGTAATAGTAATATTAGAGACTGGTCAAAGTTAAAGTTCTAGCAGTAGGTTATAGCATGGAAAAGACTTGTTCAGTGCAGGTCAGGATCTGCTGCTACCTAGCACGTGGGCCATTTATCCACGAGGTAACAGCACATTTAATCATAGTCAGCACACTTGAACAGTGCTGTGTTTTAAATACCTGTCCTTAGCTTATCTGACTTTGCAGAAGTTACAAGGCAAACTTGGTTATCTTGTGCCAACGGTTAACTGGCTTTCAAGACACTATAACCTTGAATGAGTAAGATAAGGACTTTTGCTGTTTAGATGTTTTGTTCCTCCTTGAAGTTCATTTAATCCTCCTTCTAAAGGCCTATGAAATTTTCTGCTGCTTTTCTTAATTCTTTTTTTTTTTTTCTTTATTATGTGTTTAGGGTCTACAGGCTCTCACTACACAGATGGGACTCATAGTGATCTTCCTGTTTTCAGCCTCCCAAGCACTGGGATTACAGGCACACACCATCACACCCAGTCTCAATCTGTGTCTCAGGGTGCCCCAGGAGTAGGCCAGCACAGCACACTGGGGATTAAACCCCAGTCCCTGTGCCTGCCTAAGCAAGCACTTTAGTCAGCGGAGCTATCTGGCCGGCCCCTGCTTTTCTTAATTCTAATAATAAGTGCATTAAAAGACAGATGTCTCCATGGTTTTGAGTGCAAAGCTGTCTGCCTGGATTAGGATAGCACTGAGTATAAGGTTCTGGAGCCAGCTGGCATGGAGCTGAATCACAATCCTACCTGGGAGACCCTGGCTACATTATTTAAACTTTCTTTTCTCACCTATAAAGTCAAGATAATAAATTATACCTCATAGATGGTTATGAATCTGAATGAATTCATCATTTCAGCACAGCCTGATAAAATAAAGTTAAGCTGTGATTATAATGCTGTAAGTCAGTAAATTTCAGAAAAAGCAGGGACCTTAGAGCCCATCTGTTGGCACATCCTTTCTTCACTCACAGTTGGCCCCAAGGGCTCAGAGGGAGTCACTTACCCGAGTATGTAGATTTTTCATCCAGAGCTTGTTTTCTGGCTCCCTGGGATATAGGTCATGTTCTAAGAGTAGTGACATAGATGGCCCCAGAACAAGTTGTGTGCTCTGGCTATATCACTGCCTGTCACTTCCAGCCTTCCGCTTGATCTGTCATTCTTTAGAGACAACATTAGATATGAGTTGCTTTCCTAGCATAATTTTTTCTCTGTCATTTACTCCTAATAACTTTCAAAATATCAAAGATTAGATCAATTAATAGAGGTCCTGAGAAACGGAAAGACATTCACCCGACCTGCTCATCTTTAGGGCAGGAGATGATGGACTGACTTTTGGGTGTGAACTCTCAGGTTCACAGATCAGTGGAGGGGAAACACGAGTCCCTCTGGAACATCTGGAGGCTGCAGGGAGCGTCTAAGGAGCGCTCTCTGCTCAGTGAGTGTCCTAATGCAGCCCTTCTGAGTGATGTGGGTCTCCTCGTTGAAGACACATCACCTGCTTCTCTGCAAAGCTTGCTTCTCTGCTCCCATGCCTGTCTCCCTGGAAGACACATCTTCCTAGGGTGGCTGCCCTGGATACCCCAAGTTGACCTGTTTCTTTTCTTCCCTGCAAAGCAGACTTTGGAAGCTCTGTGAACCTGACTCCCAGCTCCTTCTCATGCGCCTGTGTCGGGGGCCAACACTGAGCAAAGTGAACTCACAGTTTATGTATCATGAACTGGAAGGTGAGAAAAGTTTTAAACACTGATGGCTTGGATCTTTTTTTTTTTTTTCTCCAATTCATCAGCTTTTGGTCATTGTAATGATATAGGGAAGATAATTTCTTTATAAGACAAAGTGTTTTATTAAGCTCATAGTTCTGGGGATTCTGGTGTGTGCTGGCACAATTGTTGCTTTGGGCCAGTAGGGGTGGTGCCCAGTGACAGTGCCAGGGAGCACATGATAGAGCAAAGAAGTGGAAGAGGACAGACTAGGGTCCCACAGTCCCCTTCAAGATCAGCCTCCAGGGACCTGAACTTCCTGCTAGGCCCCAGTCTCAGGGTCTCCAGCATCTCCTCACAACATTGCTCTAAAAACCAGTCCTATAACACATGGGACATTTAGGGGGCGTTAAGCTTCCAAGCACTTCTGGTTGTAAAAATGAAAAATAGCAGCTCTATAGAAGCAGATTAATTAACAAAGAAAAATATGAAAGCATAATATATTTTGTGTTTTATCTTTTAGATTAAAACACTTTAATGTACATGTATTTCTCAGACTTGTGGAGGAACACAGGCCTTTCTGCAAATGTACATCTGCTCACTTCACATCAGTCTCATTTCTTGCAAAAAAACATAGCTTTAAAGTTTCACACTTTGGTTTCTTTAAAGCAGTGTACTGAATGAATGTTTCTGTTCTCCTAAATTTGCATGTTACAACCCTTATCCCAACATGATGGCATTTGGAGATAGATCCTGGGGGTGCTGAAGGGATCAGAGGACACAGCCCTCAGGCATGGGTTGGTGCTGTTGTGTAAGAGACCCCAGAGAACTTCTTTTTCACCCTTGTTCTGCCGCATGAGACTACAGGATTCTGCAGCCCAGAAGGACCCTCTCCAGAAACCAACTGTGCTTCCAGCCTCCAGAACCAGGCAAAGTAATGTCTCTTGTTTCTAAGCCAGCTGTGGTACTTCGTTATGATAACCTGGATTGACTAAGACAGAGATCTGTAGATCTCATAAAGCAATCTACATATAAAATTTCCAGATTTTTGTGTCCCTCTTCCATAATCTTTTATAGTGGGCTTGCAACACCTTTTTTTTTTCCTAATTCACACTTAAGTCTTTCAGAGCATTCAACTTACTCATCATGGAAACACCTTTTTTTCTAAGTCATAAGTAAATTGTCTAATGGAGCGTCAGGTCGAGTGCAACTTGAACTGGCTGGGGAATAAACACCAGTGGCGTCCGGTTTAGGGAGTAAGGAAAGATGTTCAAGGGCAGCCAGAGAGTGGCCTGGGCTGTCTGCATTCAGAGAGCTGGATAAGCACACTTTGACAGAGGGAAAAGAGAGTATAGTTTAATTGCAGGAGTCAATAGTGTGAGGTGATTGGTCAAGAGAGCAGCCACTCCAAGAAGTTTGCTACAGCCACTTTGCTAAGTATAAGATCAAACAGGAATCATGCATTATGTCACTATCCAGAGATCACTGCTACTGCTAACAAGATTGGTGTATTTTTTTCCAGAATTTTCTTCCACACGCATGTATGTGAGTGTGCTGTATTCATCAAGTGTAGGTCGTTACTGTGTTTTTTGGTAATGATTATAAGCATGTCTTTGTTCAGAACACCCAAAAGGCTGCTTATTGCAAGGAGGTCTGGCAAGGGTCTCTCCCAGCCTGGGAGGAGCCATAGGAAACTCAGAGCAGAGTCCTTGGCTGGCAGTCATAGTCAGTGCTGCTCATATGACAGCAGCAAATGCGACCTCAGTATTCAGAAAGGTAGACATTCCCATTTTACAGGTATTAGGACTTTATTTTTAAAAATGAATGCTGATCTGGTCCATACCAGTGAGAGCCATTTTCCTGTCTTGAGGTCTGAATGTTTTGAGAGATGAAAGAAAGAAGGAAGTCAGGAGATTTTGGACACAGCTGCAGCTCAGTACCCTGGCAAGGGACAGGAAAGGAGCCCAAAGCTCTCACCTTAGCCCTTTAGTGGCCTTGACCTTTGCTGTCTTTCACTGAGTCCTGAAACTTCTGCCTCTTGCCTTCTCTTCTGCCCTTCTACAAAAGGAAGTAAATATCAAAACCACTTGCCTGTGTGCCTTAGGTGACATGCTTCCTTTTCAAAGGGCTTTCTAACTTGTGCTTGAGACTGTTTGTTCTTGCAACTCCTACAGCTGAGTTTTAGATTTAGGTCACCGAGAGCCATGGGTCTTTCTGCTAGATCTTCAGTGACTCATCTACAGAGATGTAGAAACCTGAAAGAGAGTAACTTGTTCCAATGGGAAATGGTGCTTCAACCAGCCTAAAATGCCCGGTAAACATAAAGGGGTTATAAGACAACATTACACATTCTCCTCTTGCCTACATGGAGTCAGACTGTTGCCTCTGTAGTATGAACTTTGAAGAAATCAGAAGGAAAGAGGTCCATTGGGTGGGGTAGGTTATGTTAGCCCTGGGGTGTGGGCAACCTGACAGCCAAAACAGGCTAAGCTGTTATGTTTACAGAAGCTTCACTTCTGTAATGTTTATACTTTTATTCCATTGTTAGTGATCATGTTAAGGCCATATGTTGTATTTGTTCATCACTGTTAAAATGATTAGTGATTGAAAACTTCCAGAGCTACTGAATGTTCCTACTACTGTCATTAAAACAGTCTGAGGGCCGACCAGGTAGCTCAGCAGGATAAAGTGCCTGCTCAGGCAGACTCAGAGACTGGGTTTGATCCTCGGCCCGGTGTGCTGTGCCAGCCCTGTCCCCAGGGCGCACCAACATAGTGATTGAGACTGGTTGGGGTGGTGCACACCTGTAATCCTAGCCCTTGGGAGACTGAAAACAGGAGAATCACTACAAGTCTGATCTGTGCAGTAAGACCCTGTAGACTCTGTACTAAATACATAAAAAATAAATAAAAATTTTAAAAAACAGTTTGAATATTTGGAATCTCCCTGCTCAATTATATTCTTTATATTCTTATTCTATCACCTTGAAATCTTCCTCCGGTAGCCACACAGAAATAATTTCAGAGGTATCAAGTTCCGCTGCCTTTGTAAATTTAGGAGCCAAGCCACTGTTGATTTGCATAATTAAATTGTAAGACAGAG
>NW_004524637.1:196968-207330 GCF_000260255.1 Octodon degus
AAAAAAAAAAAAAAAAAAGAGAGAGAAAAACCTCATTTGATTGGTATTACATATAATAAGTAATAATTTCATTTGGCTAAGTACTATGTTGACCTCTAAGGTAATGATTACGCAATGAAAAACCATTTTCACTTTATTTGAGGAGGAATTTTGACCACACAAAAACTCATAATTATTATTCAGCCCTTATTAACCATGTTTATGAAACCAGTGCAGTATTTGCTTTGAGATACTATTGTGATATGTAGAAGCTTATAGCACAACAGGCTGACACCAAAAGTCTTGTTCCACAGACTTCCTTTTAGGCAGTGGGTGAAAATTTTTCTTCCAAACTAGGAAATTACAGGGACAGTTGATAAGAGTTAAGTTGTAATGTTTTGAGTTTTGCTGCATTTTGTTTTCCCACCAATGCTAGTGCTAATGAGACTCTGGAGCCAAGACAAAGTAGTAGCACACTAAAAAGGGAGGTCTGGCCCAGCCTCACTGCACAGGGGATGAGGTCGAAGCTCCAGTGACCCACGTAGGTCACACGGGAAGTGTGACAGAAGCCTCCCAGATGCAGCTCCTGTTACTGATCCTTGCTGCTGCCTGGAAGCCAGTGCTTGGCTTGCGGCCCACCAACCTCACTAAATTGTGAGACGAGCTATTATGCCTGGAGGTGATGCTCTTCCTTTCTACAAAGCCAGGAGCAAAGTGATGATGATGAACAGATCTGCTGGTGACAGGGACAGGGACCTGGGCGGCTTGGCCCCAAGTGTAGCCCCAGCACTTAGCTTTGTGCTTTTGCCCAACAGGTGCTCAGGAAATCTTTGTGTAATTTAGGAACATGAAGAAACAAGCTGTATCACTGATAGAACACTCGGCTGATTTCTTTTTTCTTTAAGGTCCTCGATCACGTGCCCCTGCTGCTGTATATCTTGGCAGCCAAAACACTGATTCTCTGCCTGGCATTTGCTGCAGTGAAAATGTACCAAAGGAAGAGATTGGAAGTGAAGCAACAAAAACTGGAGGCCATAAAGAAGCAGCATCTAGAGAAGAAAGATAACTGAAGAAATGGAAAGTTTTCAGGCTTTGCGAATGTGAACTGTCCGGTGGGTTGGTGCAGGCTGATCACTGGGGGGAGCGCTCTGTGGCCCCGGGGTCTGAGGGGCTGCGTGAGGGTGCTAGGCCGCCCTGTGCTCACAGTGGGGCTCAGCCCGGCCTGCTGCTCTGCTGCAGCAGTTTGGCCACTCTGCTCTGATGGGCAGAGGTTCTTCACAGGTTGGGTGTGAGGGCTCTGGAGCAGATAATGACAGCTGAGACCTTCTCCCAGCTGTGGGTAAACTTGGTGATGAGGGTGGGGAAGGAGGATGTGGCCATGTGAAGTCCCAAGGATAAGGGCTCAGGCTGTCTTTTTGATAAGGCAGATAAATCCCTGCCTGTCCTCCACCCAGACCTCATCTGCTTCCTCCAGCCCACTCCTGTGCTCCTACAGGCTGTTCCTGAGCCACAGTGACTCAAGCCTTGTTAGTGTCCTGGCCTAGCCGTCCCTTCCCAACAGTCCCCATACCAGCATGCCTGTAGCCAGTGTCTGTCTCAGTGTACACACAAGGCCCAGAGCTCACTGTGGGCTTTAAGCCCAGGGCTCTTGGGGAGCTACCAAGGCCATGTCACACAGCTAACACATGCTATTTCCTCAATTCTGCTGTGTCCGTGTCATGTCTCCAGTTGTCACCACACAGTGGTCCTCAGTGAGCTGTGGTCTTTTGCCAGCCACTTTCCTTTCAGAAAATGTTTACTGAGTAAAACTCAACAGTAGGCACAGGGGTGAAGGAAGAGGAGGTGCTGAGAAACTGGGAAGGGCAGGGACAGCAGTTGTATATGAAATGCTGTCTGGCGGCTGGATTGGCATTCCAGCCTGAGTGGTTGTTTTGTGAAGGTGGAGGGGTTGAGCATGAGCCCATAAGCGCCTCTTCCCTCCTGCGGATGTCCAGAGACAGGATCTGTGGTGTAAGGCAGCTGCTTGCATAGCTGAACTTAGAACCAACTCGGCAGTCCCCTTCCTCCTAGGAGACCAGAGCCCTGCTTCACACACAAAGGATTTCTAGGTGGAAAGAAAACTATGCTTTTGAAAAAACTTTCATTAATAGACAAACTCATTGGTTTCTGTTTGTTAGGTCTCAGTACTCAAATATAGGGTTAATGCTGAGCAAATAAGATTTGGCCACTATATATATACTCCCCCCCCCCCAGACAGGGTCTCACCATAATTCAAGCTGACCTTGAGCTCATTATGTAACCCAGGCTGCCCTTGAACTTGTAGCAGTCCTCCTGCCTTAACGTCCTGAGTGCTGGGATTAAAAGTGTATGCCACCACACCTGGCCTATTTACTACTACTTTATCAAACCTTTCCAGCTATTGCTTTGTTTTTTCTTTCTAGATTTTGCGTTTTAAATGTCAGCCTGAGCAGACTCCAGCTAAGAAAGAGAAGAAAGAATTAGCGAATCATATGTCAGAGGACAAATTCCCCACCTATAGCTTTAACTTAATGTGAATTTTTATATACCTTTAAAAGAACCAGTATTTTGTTTGGTAAAATAAATGTCTTTGTAAAGAAAAAGCCTGTCTGTGACCCTTGGAATAAGTAATGGTGTGTGTATATCCGGCTGGCTGTCTCTTACGCACACAGCACTTCCTAGTGGTGGGTCACAGGTCCTAAGCGCCTGTCCACTGCCACACCTGCTGCTGGGGGAAGGGCCATGGGCAGTGGAAGCTGGGGCAGCTCGCTGTCACCTCCTGCTGCCCTCCTGCACACCCCTGCTAGTGCAGTTTGCTTCCATCACGAGTGTGTTTTCCCTGTTGGGGTGGAGGGAGCTGTGGAAGCTGCCTGTTGGGGAAGTCGGTTCCTGTGCTGACCCAGGAGCTTCCTGAGGGAAGCCTGCAGGACAAGAAGTCTCTGTCCTAATGGCCCTGAATCAGAAGAATTTACTTCCGGTCTCCTGTGCTGAGTGAACATGAGCCCTAGGGTGTACTCCATGCCTTATTAGTTGGATGAAGAAAGAGTAGACTTTAGAGAAGAACAATGGTGAATTTTTTACTGAGCACCTAATAGAGGAAGTTTGGTAGCCAGGCATGTGGCCCACATTCATAATCACCAGAACCCAGAAGGCTGAGGCAGGAGAATCGCTGCTGAGTTCAAGGCCATCCTGGACTATGTAGCGAGACCCTGTCTCAAAAAATGAAAACAAACTATTTGGACTCTCAAGCTACCAGAATAGATGAGTATGCACACAGCCTCGGGAACTGTGAGTGCTGGGGATTGCTGGGGCGCATTGGGTATGGCCTCACGGCAAGCTTCATGAGTGTGTCTACAGGTTTCTGCCCCACCAGCTGGATAGAACACGGGCAAAGGGAATTAGGCCATCTTTTCTCAAGTTTATTGTGATTACTGGATGGTTCTAATCAGAATTTAGAGAGCATGAAAGAATTCACATAGGATCCAAGTTCTAAGTATGGCTTGGACTGGGAGCCTACAAGCTGTAAATGTCAGGATAACCACAAGGAGCTCATACCTTGAGCTCATACCCCAGGCTCCTGTACAAAGCCACTCCAGCTTTTGCTTGGGAGCCCTGATTACTGCATTTTGACCAGCCCTGCTGTGCCCTGGGAGCTGCTGGATGGTGAAGGGTGATGCCTTGGCATGCCAGAGGAGGCCTAGAGCTCACCCTGGACACACACCCTGTCCTCCACCCCATCAGGGCCCACGGCTGCCTGCCCGGTGGCTTGCTGCTTCCTCTCAGGGTAAGGGCACTGACCACTCCCAGCATACTTGGCCTCCACGCCATTCCTGAGCACCATTCTCTCCCATGTGTCCCCACTCATGTGCCTTCCAAATTGAAGTTGGTTTTTGGTAGAGAAAGACTGACCAGGGAATATTTGTGCTTATTATAAACAAGGGTGATTTTCTACGCTTTGGGATTTAAAACTCAACTTTAGAATTGGTGGAACATCTGGCCACTTGGACAAATTGGTAGGAAATGACCCAAGAGTTGAAGTAAAACACTAATCATACCCATGAATTTTCTGTAAATAGGGTTTTAGTTACCTTTTCTATATATTCGTAGGCCACTAGGGGGAGGTGATTGATCACTAATTGGAGACATGGTTCTCACTGCCCTGCACAGGTAATTGCAGGTAGGAGATTTGTAGCTTGGTTTTAAATAATGGTTTGGGAGGAGGTACTACATGTAGTAGGTAGAGAGGTTAAAACTAACAGCCAGGATTCCCGCTAGCCCACAGCTAGCCAGCAGCTCTAAAGTCCTTAATTGAAAACGCAGAAGACAGACATGACTGTCCCTGGATAGATGAAACTGTCACAGACAGCATAAGCTTGCTGTCTGTAAGAGGTCCCCAGGATCCCTCAGGCAGATCCTACGTACACTTCTCACAGATCTCTAACACATCTCTTTGATTTTCAGGCTTGCAACACACTAGATGCAGAAAGGAAGGGTTAGATGTCAGCAGGAGATATGTTTGGGCAGGAGATGCAAGAT
This sequence comes from Octodon degus, assembly GCF_000260255.1. Lineage (NCBI taxonomy): Eukaryota > Metazoa > Chordata > Mammalia > Rodentia > Octodontidae > Octodon > Octodon degus. The sequence goes on from NW_004524637.1 coordinate 201,502, forward strand.
GGCCAGCCCTAGAAATCTCCACAGGTCACAGTGTGGTGGCCAACAGCCCCACACCAGGACAACTCACCTATGCAATGACATTATGTCTCTGTGGGTAACTTTAGAAAGAAGAGGTGAAACTTCATATATCTTACTTTGAAAGGCAGAGATGTACATAATGTATTTCAGAAAGCAAATTATCTGGGGTTCTTTAAAAGCAGTCGATTACATCTCCCCAAGCTACCTTGAAATTCTTATGAAATCAAAGCCATTTCAAGGCCTGGTTCCCAAAGTCTTCAGGTGCCTGGATCTTGAGGCTTTCCCATGTAACATCTGAGCACTGCTTGATTTACCCAAACAGTGAGCTTTGTGGAGCACTGGCTCTGCAGAGGGCCACAGAGCACCAATGGGATGCGCCCAGTCTGACTCAGGGGAGCACATGTTCTGCTGCCAGACACCCATGAATGAAGAGAGGAGGGGCTTCTTCCTGCAGGGTGCAGCTCCAGGCTCCTGAGTCCTACTGAAGCCAGAGGGGTCTTGAAGGATAAAAGAATGGAGGAGCGGTCCAGAACTGCCCCCTCAGAACTGTGTGAAAGAGACCAAGGATTCATGGTTTGCCATCTGGGTGGTTCCCTGGGGAGTGCTCGTTGTCCTCTTCAGATGCATCCTTTTAAGTGAGTCTGGCAGAAGCCAGAGCTGAGCTGGGGAAGAGCCACTTACAGAGATGAGGTGATGGGATTCAGTGTCCTGCACCCCCTCCAACTCTGATCCTTTCACAGGCCTACTTTACTTTTGTCACCTCCCTGCAGCCTGCCAGCTGCTGGGAAATATTAACATCATCTGCTTTTCACAAATCAGAAAACCAAGGCACAGAATGTGGTTCATTGCCCTAAAATACCTCAGCAGGTAGGAGACCAAGACAGGAGTTGGGCCTCAGGATCTAGATCTGGGGCTTATGCTTTTCACCACTGTGTTCTCGGATCTGAGCCAAGTAAAAGAAGACTGGCCTGACTTCCTGGACTTCTAAGACGAGGTCACAAAGTTTCCCCAGACAGCATCAGTGAAACATAGGGACCAAGGCCAGGCTGGTAAGCTGAGAAAATGATGGTACGTGAAAAACAAAGTGTCAAATCTGCATTAGTGTGTGTGTGTGTGTGTGTGTGTGTGTGTGTGTGTGTACATGTACGTGCATGTACAAGTGTGCACCTCCACTCCCATTAGCCAACAGCAGGCAGAACAGTGGGCTGTGTAAAGTGAAAGGAAACAGAACCATGGGGGAAATTTATTTCCCTGGTGTTAATACTGTGTAACTTTTTAAAAATAAAAGTCAGAGCAGAGACTTCCTCACTGCACTGAGCCAGGTAGGCTGGAATTACCTGTTTTCAGGAGCACCTGCTGTGTTTGGGGACCTATCTGCCTCCCTAGAGCCTCGGTTTAGTGATGTGACATTTGGCATGAGTGACTCCATTTTGGCTTGGTCTGGTCTGTGGGTTCCTACACCAGGAGCTGAGTCTAAAACAATGGTCTCTCATTGATTTATTCATGAGATAAAGGATAGATTGGGTACACTTGTGTGTGCCTCTGTGTGGGCTTCCTTCTGTTCTTTTTTCTCTCCAAAATGAGAACTTTACCTCTGTCCTTGGACCCTGTCTCACCTCCTTCAGTAACTCTGCCCATCACTCCACAGCAGCAGGCCACGGATACAGCCCTTGTAGCCCAGACCTCGCACATCTCAGTGAGTGACTGGTAGTGCAGTTGGGACAGGACCATGGGCTCTTCATGACCATGAGTCTTATCACCTCGCTTCTGAACTGCCACCGTGGTGGTAGGAGTGGAGTGCCTTATTTTTTGGCATGTCTGTCTACTACTCATAGTCTAACCTAATCCTTGCTGGCATAAGAAAATTTGGGTTCTGGTCCTCACCCTCCTGTCACTGGTTTTGTATGTCTGAGTCAGTGACCATCCCAGCCTTATCTTTGTAGAATGAGCTTGATAATCATTTCCCTGCCTTCTGTAGATGCAGTGGTGGTCACATCCACAGAAGACTGTATGTGCAAAATAATTACACATGGAAGGAGTGTGTACCACCCGGGGCACCACTCAGCCTCTGGTTGGCCATGCAGAGCTCCTTCCTGTTTGCTTATTTACTTCTGTTTCCCTTGTTCCAGGGAAAGCACCATTTCCTGATATGCACTTCCTTGTGTGTCACCCTGGTCTACCAAAGTGAGTGGGGGTATGGAGGAGGATGAGAAGTCCCATGAGACACTGACCTCAGGAACTTAGTACCATCTTGTCTTCAGGTGTGTGGCTCACCCAGCATTGCTGTACATTGGTACCCATATTAATTTCATGAAACACGGCTCTTCCCAAAGAGATTCTGGGCTCCCTGTCCCATTTCTACCAGAAGAAACCTCTTATTATTAATTCTATTGCAGATGGACTTAAAAGAAATGCCAGAGAACAGTTTCCTTTGATCATAGTGTCTTAAGATGCGCCTACTCTTGCATACCAGTGATAAAAAGCAGCACAGATTTTCCTCAAATGGTGAAGAGGAAATGAGGTCAGCGACATTAAGTCTAAGTGTAGACCCATTTGATTTGATCTTAGCTTGGACTCTAATAATCAAGCTTCAGTTTTTTGAGCACTTAGTAGGTGCAAGACACAAAGTAATGACTTGCCCTATATGACAGCTGCATCTTACTAAGAAGTTAACTGGATAGTAGGAAAGTAAAGCAACTTCCCCAAAGCCTCATGACTAGTAAACTGCAAACTGAGATTCCAACTAGATTCTCTGGATTCCCAAAGCCCAGTGTACTTTCTTTTGGAAGTTTCCATGCTTGGAATAAAGCAAAACCTTAATTATGAATCCAATCTTATGTAACTAAATTGCATATTAAAGGTAGCCCTTTTGATCTCTCTGGATATATTGATGTTCTCTTTCCTCAGCTTGCTTTCCTAATGATTAAACAAGGCCTCAAAGGAATAGATGTCTCAACTCATTTTATTAAATTGTCTTGGTTTTCAAATAAAAATAGCTCCTGTTTGGTGTATCTTGTCCATCTGATAACCTAAAATCATTCCATTATTTTTCTCACAGCAAAATAATATAACTTTAAAAGGTTATTCTGTCTCATACTCAATTTTGCACTGAAAACACATTTGTTATGATGTCTAGATGTAGATGGCCATTTTGACAGTTGCTGTATGGTTTGATATTCTTAGGTCATATACATAAGGAAAAACTAGACCTTGATAACCACACTAAGCATGGTGGCCAGGAACATGGGCTTTAGAATACAGCAGCTCTGGTGACTTCTCACATCTCTGTTTTTTCATCTGTGCAAAGGGGAAAATGTTAGCACCTTCTTAGGGGTGTCAGCATTAAAGGCTCATTTGTAGAGAATTCACTCGGTAATGGCTGGCCATGAACTTCAGGTTAGAATCTTAGCTCTCTGCACAGCAGCAAGCTACATATTTTCTCTGGGCCTCAGGTTTCCACATTTATGAAATGCAGATAATAGTAATTTCTACATGCTTGTCTGTTGTGAGGATTAAATGAGTTAACTCATTTAGTTCAACAAGTAACTGGTACACCTAGAAACATACACAAGAAGTAACAGGAGGGTCAGGATGTGGCTCCCAGGTTTCCTAGCAGGAAGCCCTCACACCGTGGAGCTTCCTGGCTCCATGTGTAGCTGTTAGTGCTTATTATACCAAACTTGGGTAGGTCCGCAGTAAGTGTGAAGTGGGAACAAATTCCACTCACATCCCCAAATGTAGGCCATTTGTACTTGGCTCTTTACAGCAATAGCACCTTGAAGTGACCAAAGAGGTTTACGTGAGTTAACTGTGGATTGATGGGAAAAATACCTGACATATACAACCTTACATAATGAAAGATTTACTTGGCTCATGGTATCAGTCCATGGTTCACTGGCTCCAAGGAGAAACACTGTGGCAGAGCAGTGTGGTGGAGCAAAGTTCACTTCATGACAGCTGAGAGGGAAAGAAAGCAGGAAGATGCAGAGGGAGATGGGGAGAGAGTGACTGGGGGCGCTAGGAACACCGTTCTTTGCTTCGGATAGCATGCTCAGCTATGAATTTAACGATGTATTAATTGATGAGGTTAGTGCCCCATGACCTAACCACCTTCTAAAGGCCCCACTTCTGAATACAGAAGCCCTTTGGAGAATATTTTTAATTCAAATCATAACACTATTACTTGATCTCAAGGAACTTAAATCCTAAAAACATATGAAAGAAAAAAAAAGAGCACAGAAATGCACTTTATAATGAGAGTTGCTTCACCAAATTAATTGCCAGTGGGGGAAACACTATTTTAGTAGACAGAAGTCTTTTCTATTTTTATTTATTTATTTATTTATTTATTTATTTATTTTGTACAGGGTCTCGCAATGCAGCTCAGACTCATAGTGATTCTCCTGTCTCAGCCTCCCTAGCCCTGGGATTATAGGTATGCTCCACCACTGCCGGTTTTGGTGACTGGCTCAGCACAGGGCCAGCATGGCATGCAATACTGGGGATCGAGCCTGGTCCCTGAGCTTACCAGGCAGATGCTTGAACAACCAAGCTATCTCTCCAGCCCAGGAGATTTTTTTGAGCACCTAAGTTTGGCTGAATAATGGTCCCTAGAACAATCCAAGTCCTAGTTTCAAGAGCCTGGGTGTTATCTAACTTGGGAAGGGTGTCTTTGTGTATGTTATTAGGATAAGAACATTGAAATCTGAAGATGATTCTGGATTCTCCAGATGAGCCCTGAATATAATTATTAATGTCCTCATGAAAGTAGAGGGAGATTTGATAGTGAAGGGGAGATAATGATGGGGCCACAAGCCAAGGAATTCAGGCCGCCACCAGAGGCAAGGAACAGGTTCTTCCCTAGAGCCTCTGTAGAAAGTAAAATCCTGCTAATACCTCAATTTTGACTCATTGGAATTAATTTCTGACTTCTGGACCCCAGAACAGAAAGAAAATAAATTTCTACTGTTTTCAGCCACCAAGTTTGTGGTCCTTTGTTATAACAGACACAGGAAACTGATATAGCACAATTGGCTATAAAGCAAGATCTACAAAAACAAATTTGATAGCTCTGAGAGTTGGCTGTTGGGTGTGATTCATTTGTAGATGAAATACATACTTGGAATCCTTTTTTAACAATGACAAAAGGCTGCAGGAATCTATCACTCAGTTGCCGAAAAGCACTTAACATCTATTTTCAGCTGACAAAGTCTTTGTGAAAAAGACAGGAAAGTACAGGAGGGAAAGAAGACAAGCAAAGGATACATTGTCTTCTGCATTTCACTGTCTGGAATTCAGCCTTGGAATGCTGTTCAGCCTGTTGGAAGTTGGGGAGAAGTCTTCCTAAATTGTATTAGTCAGTTTTCCCATTGCTGATGAAAAATACCCAATATTCACCACTGAAAGGAGTTCAATTTGGCTTGATAGATTCAGAGGGTACAGCCAGCTCCTAGACAGGCGCTCCTTGACATGGCAGCAGGGCATGGTGGAGCAGAGCAGCTCAGGACACGGCAGCCAGGAAGCGTGGGAAGAGTACCATCTTTCAATAGCACAGGCCCAGTGATTTACCTCCAAGTGGACCTGCCTCCTAACAGCATTTCAGCTAGAAACATCGGTAGGTTAATCCACTGATGAGCATAGCACCTACCTCTCTAAGAGTCAAGTCAACAATTAAAATGAACTGGTACTTGTATTATTTTACAGTAGACTTTCTTTTTTTTTTTTTTACTATTTTTGGGGTCACAGAAAAATTGAGCAAAAGTATAGAATTCCTATATTCCTCCTGCTCCACAGCCCTCCTCATTATCCCAT
>NW_004524637.1:207430-210900 GCF_000260255.1 Octodon degus
TTATCATGTGTTTAATGGAGGTCAGGCCTTTTTCTACAAATGTGAAAAATACAATGATGGGTTCTTATGATCTCTGTTAGCAGGTATCCTGAACAGGAAGAGGGTGGTGGCATGCCAGCTTCAGGTGGCTCAGCTGCAGTGTCCTGGGAGGAAGCTCCATGACAAAGACCAAGGGCCTTCTGTTGGGATTCTTGGAGTTGGATAAGTGGGTCACAGGCCCCGATTTGCGCCACCTACTCACCCAAGTCCCGCTGGAACGATCCCTGCCATGTTTCCCCTGTTCCCCTGTTGGGACAACGGCCCTGCCTTGATGGACTTACACTTCCTTGGATGCCTCTCATTCACTAGCCACCACCCTGCTCGTGGGGAAGGAAGAACAATAAGAAGCAAAGTATCTTACTTCTCCACCATCTGCAAAATGGCAAGCTGCCTCCAGATGGATTATTTTGTTGAGCTGAAAGTAATTTGGATCCTATTTAATTTGTTTTGTAACCACACACTTTGTTCTTTTTTTCTCCCTTCAAACTTAAATTTTTACCACCCACTCTTTAACCCTATTCACCTAACCCATGACCATCCTACTTTGTGCAAGGTTGATACCAAATATCCCATTGGTTTGGCTCTCAAAGAAGCCTTAACAGTGAGAGTCAAGACCCTTAATTTACCAACAAATTTTAATACAACTTCCAGTAAAGTCAGCACTTTGTCAACGTCCTTCAGAACATTTCAGTCCCCATGGCATCCCTGTGAGGTAACTATCTTTGGTGGCATTGATCAAATCTTAACCAAGTTTTTGGTAAAGGTCATACATATAGCAGAGTTTCACTGTCAGAGGAGTTGTTAAGAAAATTTCCCAAGATAGTAATTTTCCCATCTCTGTACTCTTTTAACTATTGTCTTCCATTTGCTTAAGTTTATTCTATCAATCCCTTTGCCAATTAAATCACTGAAAAGTATATACTGGTAGGAATAGACATTGTCAATGGAATGCAGACAAAATTCTTTCCTGTTATTGATGATAAACCATTTCAGGGAGGACCAAGCAGAGTCTAAGGGACTCAAGTAATTGTATGGGGAAGGCAGAAGGAGGAGCTCATGGCCATAGAGTTTGGCCACCTCAGGGCAGCATACAATGCTTGTTAAGTTAATGACAGCTGGTTCATAGGACTGGACCTCAGCCTCTCCATCATCCTTGGGCCTTATCTCATTCTGCTGCCTTCTCCCTTTGACCACAATGGCACATTTTCCATAAGCCTTCTTCACTTCATCACAGAACTCAAAGAAGAGCTTGTCTTCTTGCCTGATATGCAGCTCATCTCTCAGGAACATCCGGTACTTCCAAGGCACCCATCCTTGGCTGCCACCAGCATGCACAATACACCAAGTGGGAGTTTGCAGGAAGCAGCCATTACCAACATCTTCCCCAGTAACAAGACTTTCTGCGATATCAGTTTCCCCAAAGTATACAGTCTGAAATCCATCATATCGCAGTGACTTCAGGGTTTTCAGATACTGGAGGCATTGCTTTCTCCTGATACTATCAAACTGACTTCTGATGATAACATTTTTAAAAAGAGGGGCTACAATGTGAGGCATGGCTCCTCAAGTGTTTTACCTGTCTCCACCTGGATACATCTGGTAAGTATGGAATGATGACCTCATAAAGGGCTTTCTGACAGCCATAGCAAGGCCCTCGCTACACATCAGATTCAGAGCATCATGGCACACACATTCATGGAACTCAGCTCTCTTCTGGCTCATGCTATTGAGGAAGGGAAAATATCAACTGTACAAAGTGCTACTTTGATACCACTTCTGTCACAGAACTAGAGACTGATAGCTTTTTACAGAGGTGAACCCAGTTTCAGACTTCTACCCTTTTGGTTCATTAGGATAAAATACTTTCATTCATTCATCCATCCACCAATGTCTGCTGAGCATCTACTGTGAACTAAGAATTGTGCCATGAACTAGGGGAATTTGATGGCAGATTCTGAGAGGCCTGGGATGCACGTGGTGCATGCCTATGTGTATATTTAGCTTGGGTAAGCTGTCTGCTCACTTGCACAAGCAAGAGTCATTGTGCCAGATGGTAAAAGTGGTATACGGCAAGGAGCATAAGAAACTCATCTTCACCTATGTTCCCTCTGGGCTTCCAGCTCTGTAGGTAATTCTTTTTAAATTTTTATTTATTTAAGTGTGTGTGTGTGTGTGTGTGTGTGTGTGTGTGTGTGTGTGTGTGTGTATGTGGCCAGCTCAGCCCACCAGGGGGCGGGGCTGGCTGGCATGTGGTGCTGGGGGATTGAACCGTGGCCCCTGTGCTTTGCTAAGCTTGTTCTAAGTAGGTGCTTTAGACCACTGAGCCATCTCTCCAGCCCCAGTCTGCAGGTAATTCTTAACACATCTCTAGAAGGTACTTTTAATTGTGTATACTAGATCAAAACAAGTTCCCTTTGATCTCTAGAGGTCTCTTCAATTTCCTTTGCATTTTTCTTGTCCCCTCAATCAAAGCTAAAGACAGTCTGTAAAGGTGCATAAGGGATTCCCTTAGTGAAGGTATGGACAAAATGGTTTCTCAGGTCCTGTCCTGTTGCATGGATGAAGTGCTCCTCTTCCTTCCTAGATGGTTTCCTTGGGACTAGGTCTAGGCAATTCCAGACAGCAAGACTATGCTGCCACCGTGAAGTCAATGGGAAGCATGTGGTCTCCCAGCAGCCCCTCCGAGCAGCAAGTTAATGACTTGTGGTCATTTGCTCTCTGAATTTTTCTTTTATCATCAAAAATTCCTTGTCTGACCCAATTTAATCTGTATGACAAATATGTCAAAGATGCAGAACAAAATTGGGGCTGCTGGGGCTGCAGTGGTAATGATGTTCCCAGGTCCCTACTATATCTCATAGGCCCTCGCAGCCTAGGAAGACAATGGGAAACACTTTGCAGCTCATGAAGCCAGTTTGAACACAGTTCTCTGACTTACTCATCTAATTTCCATTTGCCAATATGGGGAGTTTGTTCAAAAATATGAGAGAATGCGTGTGTTGTTCTAGATGTGTGTGTAAATATGCATGCTTGCTAATGTCTTCACCCAGGAACAACAGAAGAATACAACAAACACTAATTTAAAAATTTATGGCTGTTAGGGCTGGCCAGAAAACTCAGTGGACTAAAGCGCCTGCTGAGGCAGAGCGCAACAGTCAGAGTTCGATCCCCTGGGGGTGCACTGAGACTGTGATTGAGACTGGGCATGGTAGTATGCGCCTGTAATCCCAGTGCTTGCGAGGCTGAAAACAAAACAATCACTATGGGTCCAATATATGTAGTGAGACCTGTAGATCCTGTAGGCCCTGTCCTAAATACATTAAGAAAAACAAAAATTATGGCTGTTAGAAGATAGAGAATAAGAGGAAGGAAAAAAAAGAACTCTAGACTTCTTTGAATATACCTTGTTTTATAGCTGTAATGTTGGGGGA
>NW_004524637.1:211008-220010 GCF_000260255.1 Octodon degus
GAAGAAATCAATGAAATGAGCTACTTACTATGTATAGTCACAAAATCAGCCATGAATTTACTTTAAGTGACCTTAAACCAAGTATTTTGAGTTTTTGTTCTCTAGTGGGATATACTATAGGCAAAGAAAAACACATAAAATCTTAAACTATCTTCAGTAGTTTTGTTGTTAGTAATAACAATGGCATTAAAGGAGTTTTAAGATGAATGTACATGTATCAATTCCCTGCAAGGAATGCAAACTTTATGTACTACAAATATGTATTAATAAAAAATGTAAAAAGTGCAAAGCACTATTAGTATTTTGACTTTGAAACTTCTGTCCATGTGATGATACAATAAAAAAGCACTTAGATAAGTAATAATGTCAGCCTTGAGGATATGCAGCCTTAAAGGTAAAAATAAAAGAAGGAATTGAAGACATCAGTGAGAATTTATGATTTATCTTGTTTGAAACTACTTATTTTATATCTCTAGCTGTAGAAAAGTCATAGAAGGAAGAGCAGTGTGGTAACTAACTGGCTATTCCTACCCCAGCTTCTACATATCTTTTGTTACTAAAGGGATCAGGACTCCTTTGATTCTAGTTTGGGGAAGGAAATGTAAAAGATGAGCTTGAGATGCCTTGTTCCGCCTGAAAGCAAGGGAGCTACCTATGATCCCAGGTCCTTTCAAAAGGACCCAAGAGTCCAAAAAAGAATGGCCACAGATGGACAAACATGAACACCCATTGCTGTCAGTCATGACTTCAGTCATCAATCAAGATGGATGGATGCAAAAAAGTCTGTGAATTCATAATGATATAGAAAATAAACAATAAAAATAAACTTTAAATACTCATAAGTTATCTTAGGAAGTAACATTGAAGGGCACCATTGCAGTATTCTGTCCATTGTTAAATAGAAGAATCCAACATATATCTTGTCCTTCCTTATACAGATTCTAAGTCCAAGAGAGAAGCACAGGCCAGAGTCCAGGCAGAGGTCAGGCAGGTAAGACATGGGCAGGGGAGAGAAGTAATGGTAATCCGAGTGCCGGGTCTGTGAGCAGAGGCTGTGGTGTCAGATAAGCCCTGGGTCAAATCTCAGCTGTCTTCTTGTATTTTAGGGAAGGGTCTACAGGGTGTTCAAGGTCTTGCTACTAGATCAGACTCATAGTGATCTGCCTGTTTACAGCCTCCCAAGAGCTGGGATTACAGTTGTGCGCCACCATGCCCGGTCTCAATTGTCATCTCAGCATGCCCCGGGGGCCAGCATGGCAGGCCTGGAGATCAAACCCCTGGTCCCTGCAACTGCGCGCAGTCATTTTAATCTGCTGAGCTATTTGGCTGGCCCTTTCAGCTGCCTTCTTCATCAGTCATATTCCTGTCCATAAAGTGGTAAGGACATCTGCATGACAGGGCTGAGTACTGAGCTGAGTAGAGAATGAGGGTTACATGTAATGTCTTGCTCAAGCATAGTAACTGACTTCTGTTGTTGAGAGACTGGCCAGGTAGACAGAACCTAGCAAGATGACCCATGCTGTCGGGCGCTCGTTGAAATCACACGCGAGTCAGATGGTGCTTAAGCTTCTCTTTATTCTTCTCTCCCCCGAACTTCTCCCCGGAACTACTACTCAACCGAACTACTTCACCGAACTACTTCCCGAACTCCTCCGCCGAACTACCCCGGACCTTCCGTAACATCCTCTTTTATACTCCCCAGGACCAATCAAATAAGGCTGCGTGTCTTAAACCGGCCAATGGGCAAGTGCCTGGTTGTAACAGCTCTTAGCCAAATAGAATGCGCCAGCAGAGGTTAAGCTTAGCTCTGGAAATCCCCCGTGGGGGAGGGCAAGCATGTAGGGCACTGGCGCCCAACACCATGCCTCTGAAGAGAAAAAAGTGATGGTGAAACAGCAAAACATTAATGAATAAAATAAAAATTAAAGTAAAAATAAAAATTGACCAACATTGAAATGAAACAAATTGTCTGACCCCATGGCAAAAGTGGAAAATGTTCCTTCCCTCCTTTCCCTTTCTTCTCCCTCTGTTTCTCTCTTTCATCAACACTGAGCTCTGTACCCAGGGCTTTTATCTTTTATTTTGAGACAGAGTCTTGTGGAATGGCTAAGTCACCAAGGCTGGCTTGAACCTGTGGTTCTCCTGCTTCAGTCTCCCAGAGTGCTGTGATTACAGACTGGCACCACCATGCTTGGCTTCATCAATAAATCCTGAGTGCCTCTGCATTCCAGGCTGTGCATAAACCTTGAAAAGACTGTATTCTCTACCCTTAAGGATGGCACCACCTAATGGGAGACAGGAAGAGTTGATGAGCTCAACTTAGGAGATAAAGTTCTAAAGCTCTGGAGGCAGAAGGCCTGCTGAGAGAAGGCCGGGGAGACTGTAGCTGGACACTTCTGGAGGAGGAAATGGAGCAGACTCCAGTGTGAGAACCCAGAGATGGAACAGCAGTGAGGAGGAGCTTGTCTTTCAGTTGAGATATACCTTCAGGGGTTTCCTGACTCCCTTCTCAAGGCTCTGTGGGAGGAATGTAACAAAGAAGCTGGAAAACTATTGATCAGATTCTCTACCAAAGGAAAAAACCCAACAGAGTGAAGTGACAACCTACTGTATGGAATGAGAAAAAAAAAGAAAGTTTGCTGTGCTTTCAGCCGAAGGAGTAATATCTATAATATATAAAGAACTCAGAAATGCCCCTGAAGAGAAAAAAGTGATGGTGAAACAGCAAAACATAAAATAAAATTCCCAAAATAAAATTCCTACTTTAAAAAAATGGGCAAATGAAATGAAAAGACACTTCTCAGAAGAAAAAGCACATATAATTAATGGGTAAATCAAAAAGAGTTCAGCATTTTTGGCCATTGAAGAACATGAATATGTATGTGTGCAAGTATATATACATGTGTGTGACACTGTATGTCAGCAGGGTGTGCACACACGTGTGTATGTGTGTCACCCATGTGTCTGTGCTAAATGAGAGAGTGTTCATGTGCATATATGGGCTTTAAATTCCTGCACCTGTGGGTGCTCATCAGCTGCAGATGTTCTTCCTGTTTCCTGGGCAGCTGGGCATTGGGGAAGAGAGAGAACACCTTGGGCCTGGTGCCCAGTAACAACATCCCCAGGCAGCCCTCCCACGCCTGCTTCCCACAGCAGAGGAAAAAGAGCTGCAATCATTAGGGTAATTACCCAATGCCCTTCAGCCCCCACAGCTCCTCCTTGACTGAAGCAAAATTCCTTCCCTTCTCTGGGGCCTTCCCTGGGAGGGAAGGCAGGGCCACAGTTCTGAGGGCTGCTTCAGGGCTCTGCATGGAAGAAGGCCTCCACCAGGTTAGTGGAGCCATTGTTGACCTCTGTGCCCCAAGGCTGGAAGTTCTCACCCAACTAGTCTAATGAAAGCTTGGGAATTCTGCAGGCCTCCAGGTCAGGGAGAAGTCAGGCAAGAACCTAGAACAAGGATTTAACAGGATCTGGTGGGGACCATGGGAGTAGAACGTTACAATTCTAAGACAATAAGACTAGCTTATTTGCAGGAGGGGGTAGTAGGAATTGAACTTGGGACCTTACACTTGCCAGGTGGGCACTCATGCCACTGAGCTATATTCCTGGACTAAGGGCTAGTTTTGAAAGGAGAAGAACAATTTTTCCCCTCATGTAGGTGTTTATATAGGCTTTTAGCTTTAGAGGTGTCTTGAACTTTATGTAAGTAAAAAAGAAAGTAGGAAATGTGCCTGAGATTCCTCTTGCTGCCATGGTGGGCCCCAGGCATCCCTGTGGAACTTGGTTTGAGAGCCACTGGCCCATGTGCCCTTGTCATGAGACAGGAAGAAGCCTTCCCGTGGCTGGTTTGCACTGATGCAGCCTTCCGGGAATCATCCGAAGTCCTGAGTCAGCAGATGAGAAGCTGAAGTTCCTGGGAGCCTCTGTTCACACAGAGATAGTCTAGTTGAACTGTTATCTGAGAACAAAAAGAGGAAGCATTGGCTTGCTATAGAATTTTTGCTCCCCATAGAACTGCTGAAGTCAGCTATGAGCTCTGGAGACACCTTGGCCAGCCTTCTGTGTGAGAGTTCAGAGGCCACACAGACAAGAAGTGGCATTGTAACAGAAAAGCCACCCCCTACCCCCCACATCTAGGATACTTCAGTTTCCTAGTTGCCCTGGTATCAGTTCCTATTCCAGTTCTGCTTGCTTCTATCTCCTAGAAATGGCTCGTCATGGTGATGTGGAGCTGGTCATTATGATGTACTTCGTAAAAATCAATCCCCAATGGACAAGCCATTCTGTCTCTGTACTTTCTGCTTGCTTATCTCATGTAAGCCCTAGACCACCAGAGATCAAGGCCTGATATTTTGGGAATAATACACATGACTGCCTGTCAACCTAAATAAATCAGCCTCCAAATCCTTGGTGTCATTTTGATGTTTCTGCTTGCCATTGCATCAGAGCCGGAACAAACGTTGGTCTTCTGACTCCAAATCCAGCATTGAGCTGCCATGCCACCATTACTCCACACCCAAACTAATAGCACCACTTAACATTCCTCATTTTGAAGCAAAAATATTTTGTAGGGGACAAAGACTTAATTGAAATACTACAAGGCATGTAATAGACTTCCCTTTGAATATCTTGCTGCTGTATGATATCACACACATTTCTTGTCCTTCCTAAGCCTCAGTACCCTAATAAAACACCCTTTGTACAATTGTAGTTTGTTTGTTTGTTTGTTTGTTTTATGGAACCGGGGATTGAATTCAGACCCTTGAGCTTGCTAGGGAAGCACTTTTTCTCCTGAGCCATCTTCCTAGCACCAAAATGTTTGCATGGGTTCTTTTCTTTTTATTTTTTTTCTTTGTACAGTTTATAAGAGGTTTGCCTAGAACTTGACAGTGTTCATTAAACCAGTTTTATTGTATTCCTAATGCATCTGTCATGGGCACTGGTTGCCTACCCAGCTTCCATTTCCCCTGATCTTCCCAACAGTGCCTAGAGGCTGGCTCAGGTGTTTGTCTCCCTCCCATGAAGCTCAGGTTCTCTGGGAAGAAAGTAGTCACACCAACTCCTGATCCAGGCTTGGGCCAACAAGGTCTTTCTGCTCCATGGTCCGTTTCTGTAGTTCAGTCGTGTGCTTGTGACCTAACTACCTGCCTGATAAACCTCAGGATTCTTGCTTGGAGTCCTGGGCATTAAGGCTGAGAGATGGCACTGAAACAGAATTCATGAAAGAATTGGGCAATTCCCTGCACCTTTTTTCCCCTCTGGCAGATTAATTCTTCATCCTTCATGTAAAACCCTAATCAGTTCTGTTCAACTGAACCCATGTCCAATTAATCCAGGGGACATTGCCTGGGCTCAGTTTTCTCCCACTTAAATTCTAATATACTCTATTTTGAATGTGCCCAAGGGGCCTACCTGAGTTGGAGAAGTGGCAGCTCCCTGTTGCCTTATGAATTAATAAAAAGTTAAAATGGGACAGGGCTAGTCTGGGGCTTGTTGGCAGCTGAGGGTAGAAGGCACATGATAATTGGGGTTTTAAACAAAAACATTGCTGTGGGGCAGACAGCTCTGTACTTTCTGGCAAATAATAATTACAATGATAATGCTCTCCAAGGAGCTTTAGGGTTTATGTACCCATGAAGGCAATCCATGTTATTGAAATCATATGGCTTACCTTGACAGTTATGACTTTTATGAGTGACTCAGCAACGTAATCCTGCTGCTTCATTTCCCTTTGCTAAATTGCCCAGCATGTCTAATTATTTTGCTAATGTGGATGAGGGTGAAGCATATCTTTTTTTTCTGCTTTATCCTGAGGTTTATTGATCAATTTTGAGTTCTTTTGTGAATACTATGCAGCATCTCATACAAGAGCTCAGAGCCTGTGGAAGGCACTCTGTGCCCACAGCGATGGCACCCCTGCCAGGCCTGGGAGGGGGAGTCTGACCTATGGGGGTGTTCCTTTATTGAGCACAGCACAGGATCCTGGAGAAGGCAGACCCTCTTCTGAAAGTGATCTGCCCTGACTCCCTCCCTCCAAGGAGTCTTGTAGTTCTCTAGTGTTGTTGTTATTATGTTGACAATACGGGATGTGATTAAATGACCCTAAGGATTGTTTTCTGTACTTTTTACAAGTCAGATGCCATAAACATTCAGCTGATCTATCTTTTTAAAAGTACGTTTACAACATCAAAAGAATTAAGATGAAATGTAAACTTTTCTACTTACAATTTATATACAGATTAACCAAATCACAAATACCACAAATAAATGTTATATTGTAAAATTATAATAATAAACATTCAGATTCTTAATAAAATCTTTAACATTTTTTAATACTTAACATTATACTAAACAATCTATGCAGAATTTTGGAGTACAATACCAAGAAGGCAAGAGGAGCCAGGTATTAAACGCTAGTCCCTCATAGGCTCTGGGACTGGGAGTCCTGAAGCTGTGTATTGAAAGGATCCTTTCCCTACTTTTGGTCCAGGGTTACTGTCCCCCTTTATTTTTCCCCTAAGATCATGGCTCACTGCCCTTTGCTGCTCCATTATGGTCTTTGATACTTGTTCTGCTCAGGAAGACCATTTTTCTCCGTATTTCTGATCCTAGCACAGAACTGTAGATTTAAAAAAAAATTTATTCATTTAATGAAAAAATAGCAACGAAAAAGTTTCAAAACAATTTAGTAGGGCAGTTACAATAATTAATACATTGCATATTGTGGTTTTCATAGTAATCATTCAGAGGACAAGATGCAAACATGGTATCTTGTCTAAACAATATTATTACAAACATTTCTTCTCATTGGACTAAGAGAAAGTAGCTGTGTATCTATCCTATTTTGTATATTTCTTTTTCACTACAAAACGGCCCTTTATATCCCCCTTTTCTGTTTTGTTTTCTCAGAGATGGGTGTTCTTTTTTTCCCCATAATTTTATTAAGAAACGAATAGCAATGAGACAATTTCAAATCAAATTGATAGGACAGTTCCAATAATTAACACATTGCATACTCTCTTCCTAGTGGTTATTTGCTGTACAAGATGCAGACATGATATCCTATTTAAAAACACTATTAGAACAAATCCCTCTATTCATTAAGAGAATGTGACTATATATCTATCCTAATCAGAAGAGTCACATGGAGATAAAACATTCTCTCAGGCTTTCACAGAGCGCACATTGGCCAAGCAATGGCAGTGACTCATCCACATGGCTGACACTGACAAGGGTTCTACAATCTGAGGTACAGGATCTCAGCATAAATCCTGAGGGGATTTCACTGACCTTATCAGATCCAAAAGCTACAACTTTTGTTGCATAGGTCTTGCTTTGTCTTGGTCTTAACCAACCAGAAGAAAAGTATAAAAAGGAAGTAAAGCCATGGTGTTATGTTGAGCTGTAGGGGACTATTGTCAACAATTTCTGACACTGCCAGTCAAGTGGAAGACCCAATACTATTATGGACTACTGGACTCTTTTAGAATATTTTGCTGAGTTAACATACCTATAATATTGAAATGAAGGAGCTAAACAAAATAAGGGGATACAGATGAATGTCCATTTTGTATCTGTGTATTCAAAACTGTAGGTTTTTGAACCTGATAAGAATTGTCTGGTCAATTACATGGTGTCAAGACAAGAAGGTTTTTTGAATTATATGTGCTGGGTCATTTTAAAGTGTTATTTGAGTAGATGAGTTGAAGATCATGAAGCTGGTTTACCATGAACTGGTGCCAGTCCCAAGAGAGAGCTGTGCATACCTGGCCAATACTGTGCTCTTAGATTGCCTGTTCCAAGCACACGCAGAGCCTGCCAAGATGGGATACTCACACAATATATAGGGTGGAAGGGTGGAGGTTGTGGTTCTGTGGTAGAGGACTTGCCTAGTATATTCCAAGTTCTGGATTTGATCCCCCGAATCAAAAATAAATAGCTAAATAAACAATAAGATAAATGATTTCCATTGGGAAGTAGAGCAACTTTATTATATTACTCAGGCAGCAAGAAGCAACAGAAGCCTAGGACCCATGGCAAATGGATGCCAAGGCAGAGACAGTTACCCAGGGTGAATGTAGTCTTCTCTGGATATGGCGCTTTTTGTACCAGTTGAGGGTTCCCCCCAGAGCACAGCACAGCCTGGTGGTTACTGGACTTCCTGGGCTAAAGTGCTACAGGACATCCTCCTCTAAAAAAGACAGAAATAGAGTCCTAGCCCAGGCCCAGTGAGTGTGTGGGAGAGCTTCCCATTACCCTGTGCCAGTGGGACCTCCTACTGGTCCCAGCCCAGGCACAGTGTGGGTGAGACCCTCTTCCACCATCTTCTAACCCCCACCACCACCACTCCGCAGCACCTCCCCCACCCGCCCACCAAGTAGGAATTTCTGCCACGTTCCGGAAACCACCAGACCCAGTCCTAGCCCAGGCCCAGTGAGTGTGTGGGAGAGCTGCCTCTCCCCCCTACTCCACCTTGCCCTATCCAGGCTCATCTCAGGCCTGGCATACAGGCCTGGGGTGAAACTCTGCAGCTGCAATTGCTGCAGAGAGTGTAGAGGATAGAACAACACAGCTAGGCCAGGACCAGAAAATCTTGCCAGAGGGGCAAAACAAGTTCACCCCCAAGGGCAGCAGCAGGAAGGAGCTGAGCACAGCAGCCAGACCCAAGCCAGGCACAGCTGGATAAATACAAACTTCGTAGATCTGCGCATGAACTTCAGTACGTGCTAAGGTTATAACTACAACGAAGATCTACAACAAAGGTCAAAAGAGAGTGCCACACAAAATGATGAGAAGGAACAAAATGCAACCTCAGAACACAAGCCCACTCGTAACAAGTGCAGAAGACACTAACACAGAACAATTGGGAAACACACAGCTGAAAGCAATGAATCAACGGCTTCTGAAATAAACAGCTGCAGAAAGGTATAGAGGAACTCAAATTGGAAATGAACAAAGAAATCCTTGAATTAATAACATCTGCAGTAAAGAATCAAATGCAG
>NW_004524637.1:226027-245433 GCF_000260255.1 Octodon degus
GATATATAGTTACATTCTCTTAATGAATAGAGTGATTTGTTCTAATGGTGTTTGTAAATAGGATATCATGTCCGCATCTTGTACAGCAATTAGCCTCTAGGAAGAATGTATGCAATGTGTTAATAATTGAAACTGTCCTACAAATTTGATTTGAAAAAAAATAAAATAAAATAAAAATAAAGAAATAAAAAATAAAAAAGACAGAAATAGAATCTGGACTGTTGTAGTCAATTCCTGTTTATCTCAGGCTGCTGCATTCCAAGCACATTTGACATTTACTCTAAGAGCTGCAAATGAGAAAGGAGGAGAAACACTGGTTCATCCAGGCCATCCAGGGACTCATCCTATAAACCAAAAGAACAGGAAAGGAGGGAATTATTTATCTGGATCAAGCTGCTATGACAAAGTTCCATGGACTATGGGGCTTAAACAAGTCATTTATTTTCTTCCAGAGGGTAGAATCAAAGGTCAGGGTGCATGGCCTACTTGACTCCTGCTGAAGGCTCTTGGCTTGCACAGTTTCCTTCTTGGAACCAGGGGTTGAGCTCAGGCTCTTGCATTTGCCAGGCAAGCACTTATTCTACTGAGCCATCTCCCTGCCCCCCCCATCTTCTCATTGCATCCTTTCATGCCCAGGTGGTGGGCAGGAGCTGAAAAGGGAGTTTTGTGGTGACTCTTATTTTAAGACCTGTTGTCAAGACTCCATCCCTATGACTGTATTTAACCTTAATTTCCCCATTAGCCCTGACTTCAAATACAGTCATGCTGTGGGTTGGGGCTTCTACATATGAAATGGGATAGGGAGGGTGAACAAAGCATTCTGTCCATAACAAGAGAGAAATAGAAATTAGGTTATAATTCATTGCTTGGAAGTAACTAGATCTGTAGTTTAGGCTCCTCCAGATCTCTGAGTACTCATAATCTACATGGGTTTGTTTATTCAGTTATTTCTGTGGCTCTAGGTATCTAACCCAAGGCTTTACATGTGCGAGGCAAGTTCCCCACCAACTAAGGTACATCTCTAGCCCCATTTCATGGTTTATACTTTATTATATATAGTACTACCTGTGGCATCTGCTGCCTGATACTTGTTATTGTATTTAACACTGCGTGATTTATATCCTCCAGAGTGTAGGCTATCTAGAGGCAGCAAAGATGTCTTCTGCCACAACAGCCTGTGATACATACCATAACCACACACACAAAGTAGGCATTAAATACATATAGGTTTATTGATTTAGAGTTTAACAAAATAAAAAAGGAGTGAAGAGTTCATAAGCTCTGTCTCTTGTTTTCTGTGGCTGATTTTTGCTGTAATGGACTGTGAACCAAGTTAAACACTGGTCCTTTTTGATGCTCTATGAAAAGTCTCATACCATCTTGGTTTGGGTGGTGGTGCAGGTGATAGTAAAGGCTTCCAAGAACCTCGTGGTCAGGAAGCCTGCTGAGCTCATTTTGCCTATTGCTGTCCAAGCTTGCTTGGGCTTGAACTTCATCATTCTTCATGCTACACTTTCTATCAGTTTGAGAGGAATAAAAAAGTGATAATCACAGAGTGAGCAGAAGTTTATTGTGAAGAGTTAGCAAGCTAAACATGCAAGGAGAAGTCTACAGTGAGCCTGGAGCTGATGGAAAGTGCCCAAGGAAGGACAAATTGAGAAGTGTCCCTTCCCCACAGCCAAGCTGCAGAGCTCATTAGAGAAAATGTGGCTGGAGCTGTGGACTGGTAGAGTTCACAGGGCTTCTTTGGGCTAAAGCTGGTGATAGTCCCTAGGCAGTGGGAAACAGCCCTCAGGACACAGGAGCACCAAGGTTGGTGGGCACTTGGAGGGGAAGCCAGTGCTACTCTGTTCCACTGTGAAGCTTGGAGCTGTGCTGTTTCCTGTGGCTTTCTTGATTTGGCCATACATTCAAGCCACACACTCCCCTGTCCCCAGCAGGCTTCCAATGACCTGACTTTCCCAAGAGCCTGACAGTGTGGATTCTGTACTGCTTGGAACAGGTCCTGCCCTGCCAGCGATCTTGCTTTGAGCTAGGATCCCCCAGGGCACAGAAGACTTCTGAATGCCATGCTGAGCCAATAACTTTAGTCTGGCTTCTTCTCATACTTGGCTGTGTCTCTAAAGGTAACTACAGTCTTATGGAGAGTGTGTATGCACAAGATAAGACACAGCGAAACTGTCCAGTGGGCTCTGCCCAACCCACCTCACCAAGCCACTCCTAGTATTTCTCTACATGCCCTTTTGATTTCCAAATCCATCTCTGTTTAAAATCCCATCTCCTTGTCTTAGTTGGATTAAACTTTTTCTTACCATGGAGTCTCTCTCCCTAACTGGAAGAATCAAAAAAATCTGCCTTGTCCCCTTCAACAAGATCCTGCACTGGGCCGGGGAGATGGCTCAGTAGGATAAGCGCTTGACTGGCAAACACAAGGATCTGAGTTCAATCCCCGGTTTCGAAAAAAAAAAAAAAAAAAAGATCCTGCACTGGTTTTTCTTCAACATTCTGTCTTAGTTGATTTGGGCTGTTATAATCAAATACCACAAAATGTGTGGCTTACAATAGTACACAATTATTTCTTTTTTTTTTTTTTTTTTTGCGGAACCAGGGATTGAACTCAGGCCCTTGCACTTGCCAGGAAAGCGCTTATTCCACTGAGCCATCTCCCCGGCCCCCACAATTATTTCTTACAGCTTTGGAAAGCAGAACTTCCAGATCAAAGTACCAGCAGATTTGGCATCTCAGGAGGCTGCTTCCTCCTTTCTGGTTCAAAGATGTCTTCTTGGGTCTGCACAAGGCAGAAAAAAGGCAATGGTGTCTCTTCTTATAAGAACACTGTTAGGTTTCAGCCACTAGAACAAATACCTGAGATAATAAGCTTATAATAAGAAAAGTATGATTTGGGCTCACAGTTTTGGAGGTCCAAGTGTATGTTTAAGTGGCCCCACTGTTTTGGGATGGTGGCAACAAAGAACATCATGGGGAGAGTGAGCGGCAGGGGAGAACCAGAAAGTAAAAGGGAAAGGCGGAAGGGCCAAGGTCACAGAGTTTCCTTCAAAGTCACACCCCAATGACCTAAAGACTTTCTATTAATTCTATCTCCATGAAGCTTCTATATGACCCAGTAATGCAACCCTAGGGTCAAAGCCTTTTAACAGATGGTGACATTAAAATCTAAACTAGAGCAGTCACTAATACCATTATTGGGACTGTCACTTTCATGACCTTAACTAATCATAACTGCCTCCAAAGGACTCACGCCAAATGCCGTCACGCTGGGGACTAGATCTTCAGCGTATGAGTTTTAGGGGTCACAAACATCAAGATGTTTATTTTGGCTCACAGATTCAGCAGTTCGGTTCATGGCCAGCTGTTTCCGTTACTGCAGGCCTGAGGTGAGGCAGAAGCATCCTGGTGGAAAGAGCTCACTTCATGACAACTAGGAAGCAGAGTGAGGGGGAAGAACCAGAGAAGGGGCTGGGGAAAAGATGGACCCCTCAAAGAGTCCCCAGGACTCACTTCTTCCAACTGGACTCTGCTTCCTAAAAGCCCAGGCAGCTGTGAATTCATAACAACCTGGTAACTTCCAAAGACCCCACCTCTGAACCCCAATGAGGACCAAGCCCTCAAAACATGAATCTTTGGAGAACACTATGTACTTACAGTATAATAATATTTTTTTCTATGAAACTTCCTCTGTTCAAATGATTGTGAAGTGTCTGCCTCCAGCTTTATTTATGGGTGTTGAAAAATGGGCAAACATGGGTCTTGGAGGGCACAGAGGATGGACAATTAGCTATTGCAGTAATTCGTGGAGAGCACTTAATGCCTGGTACATACCAAATGCCTTCATTTTATTTTTTTAAAAAACAAGTATTGCTATCTATTTCTAAAGCATGTTTGCAAATGCTGTGTTTTGTAATGAATGGGCAATACCAGCATCAGCATGGTGTGTCCTTACTCTTAAAATAAGATTCCCATGGTCCAGTGAGAAACAGATAGCAGAACAATATTTGCACAAGCATGTGACTGGGTGGACCTAGGTTTCTTGTCTCCTACAAGTCCAACCTTTCTCTCTTTTACTCTTGTACCTACCCTACTATGATGTGGTTATATCTGGCCCCACTGTCAATTTGTACTGCCTTCCTGTGTTCTTGTTACTTCTTGATGGTTTAGTTTCAACTAAACTAAATGGCCTTGCCCTACGTGAAAGTATCTCTGCCTCTAAACTGCTGCTATTCCATCTGTATCTGTTTGGAATGTATAGCCTTACTGATTTCCAAGTCACTCACTCCAAGAACTTATTCTACCAGTTTCATAACATGGTAGAAGATCCGGGTTGTGACAGTATTGGTGGTAATGTCATGGGAAGAGACATTTTTCAATACGAGCTTCCAGCCTATAGATTCCTAGGCCATTTCTCCCTCCCTTTCTTCTCTCTTTTCCCTACAGAGAAGCAAAATTGCTCTCCTTTCCTCTTTTAGAGTGGTTCCGTGCTGAAGAATGAGCCTTTTCTGGCCTCAAACACCTGGAAACACAGTTCCTATCTTTGGGGTTCTGTTGAAAACTCTCTCTCTTTGATCTATCCCATTGTGTATGAAGTGTTGTCTGAAGGGAACAGTCAGGGCTGGGGAGATAGCTTGGTGATCTAAGGGCCTGCCTGGCAAGCAAAAGGAGCATGGTTTGATACCAGTACCACCTGTCGTGCCTGAGCTTGACACGGAAACCAGGCATGGTGGTGCACACCTGTAATCCTTGTGGGTGTTGAGGCTGTGACAAGAGGATCACTTTGAGTTTGAGCTGTGTTGCAGAACCCTGTATCAAGTAAATAACTAAATAAAAGATTTTTTTAAAAATTCAAAGAAACTATCAAGTTTCACAACAGATGCAATATCTAAACAAAAATTCATTAGGATTTTCTTTATAGACTTAAGTGCCTGTGGTCATGTGATAGATCACATGATACAGAACCAGCCAATCAGAGTCTTCTACTCTCTAGTCCCACCCATCCCCAGCCCATGTTCTATCCTGATTCAGTGGGCTGCTCTAGCACTAAAATATGGAACTTAATGAAGCAGAAGCATAAGAAATAGATGTGAGAGTTGAATTCTTTTCTGGCAGGAACCGAGCTGGGGTCATGGAGTGAGGTTCTTAGAATAGTCTGCCACTACTCTTTCCTGATTTTGTGAGTTGTCTCTGCTGCCTTCCCTAAAATCATACAGTATGTGTGCTATGTTTATTACTCTATACACAGTGATACCTTAGTTCATGAACTTAATTTGTTCTACTATTTTGGAAAAGATGTCCACCTTTGTGCTTGTGTGGAACAGATTGCCATGGTTGTATTCATCACCCAGTGCAGAATTTTGTTTTTGTAAACAAAACCAAAATTTGGACAAACATTTCTGTTTGTGAACCAACTTGCAAACAAAAGTGTTCATGAACTGAGACATCACTGTATTAGTTATGCAAAATTCTTTCACTGTTGTCAATAAAAGAACTTCATAAACTTTATCTGAAGGTTGAGTTAACATTCTTTTGTTCTTGTTGAAGTGTAAACAATATCAGTTACAAGAATCAGAGGACACCTGTTAACTCTGGGCTGAATAAATGCCAATAGATGTTTACTTTTTAAATTGTTTTTCATAAATCCTTTTCTAAAATGTGATAATCACATCACAAATCAAATAAAAATGCAATTGAGTGGACAACATTTTATTTAGAATAGATATGTTCCAATCACCTGGGGAAACTCTTCTAATTTTGATTTGATTTCAGTACAAACCCTGGTACCATTAGCTGCAGATACTTTGAAGAAACCATTATGGATCCATTCCATGTTGTTTTAAAATAATTTTTGTTTCAGAAGAAGACCTTTATCTAAACTTACCCACTAACTCCTGGGGGAATCCCATAGGTACAAAGACAGATATGGTATCAGGAGTACTGGAATCAGCAAGCTGGGTTCCTGTCTGTAGCAGGGCTGGTGGCACTTGCAAATCTCTTTTCATTCTCTGAATTAAATGTTAATGTCATGGTGCTCACACATGCTCTATTCATTCAAGAAAAGTATGAATGAATACTTTTATTTATAGGGTTTTTTTTTGTATTTACTGAAAATACAAAAAAAAACCCCTATAAATATAAAAATCATGCTGAAAGAAATGGTTTCTACCTCCCACATACCACATCCTCCCTTTTAGAATTTTCCTTTATGGCTCATTTCCTTCAGGAGAGTATGTATCCAAAGGTATCAGTTAGGATATTTTTAGTTTTGGGAAACAAAAAGTGTACCTGCAATGGACTTAATAGAGGGAATTTATTGACTCACAAACTGAAAAATTGCAGTGGTAAATTAAGGCTTTGAGCAAGGCTACAATCCTTTTAATTTTCTCAACCAGATCTCACTTATGTTTTTGCCCTTGAGTTGGCTTCTTCTTTACATAATGAATCAAATAATTCCAGAATCAGATCTGCTTTTGGTCCCATGAAGACTGAATCTTCGTGTTCTAGAATTCTCTGTTTAATCCCTTCTGGTTCCTGACTGGGTTGGCCTACGTGGGTCTGTGTGTCCTTCCTTGGCCCAGTCCTGCCAAGAGAGAGAATGCACTGATTGGATTAGCCTCCAGTGCTTTCTCATTCCAACCCTTGAGCTAGTTTCAGCTTCCCTAGAGCCATACAGATCCCCAAATGGAAATGGGACTGGCATTTGGGTTGAGAAGTCAGACATGTATTCTTCAAATACAGCCAGCAATTGGAGACTGCTAAGTAACTATCCTCACTTAAAATTTGCCCTTTCACTCCCATGTACTGCTTTCTCTGTTCCCTTTCACTACCAATGATATTTTCCCTTACCTTTTCATCTTGTTGCGTTCTGTCTTGCATCTCAAACATAATCATGAAGCCCTGCCTTAATTATATCATCAAACTAACACTTTCGTTTCCAACCTGTGGGATGATCGTGATCATGAAAAAAGAAAAAAACCTGAAAAGAGGAAAAATCCTTGAAAGTATTTCCCACTTCACCAAAATAAAAGTGTGGGATTTAATCCTGAGTTTTATGAGATCATAGGAGATGACTGAAGATTGCAGTCTACAGGTAGGAAAAATAAATTTATCTCTAGCCCAGGAGGGACTCTTCAAAAGCTGAACTGATGAACTTTATAGAAATTCAAACAATATATAATTTTTCTTTAACTTTTGAAAGTCACTTGTTGAAACTCGCTGATCACATCTCCCTAATCAATCATACAAATATACATTATTTCTTGCACAAATATATAAGCAAGAGACAATTATAAGACATTTAAATAGGTCACATTGTATTTAAAGTGATGAAATGCAAAGGTGATGACTATTTTCAGTAAAACCTGAATCTCACAGACTCAGTTTGTTACCAGTCACCCAGCTCCCTTTACTCGATGCTCCTCAAACAAACCATGGGAGGCCACTCATTTTGGTGAAATGGAATAAGGCAGACTTTATTTCAAGCTACCTGTGAAGAGATGGAGGGAGCTTGTATTGCAATAAGTCACCATTTCCCTGCATCCATGTGTGGGAAAGCCTTTCATAGTAAGCAACAGAGGTGGGAGGGATACAATGAGACCACAGACAATCCCAGACTTGCTTCATTCCTTCTGGCCCTGTCCTGCTCCTTTCCTTCCCTGTGAAATGGAAACTGGTTTCTGACTACCTGGAGCCAACACCTACAAACTCTGTCCATTCATCTGGGAAGAGAAAGGAAGAGATGAAAGAAGGAGATTTGCAGAAATAGCTAGTTCCTAGGAGAAAACATTGTAATTTTTAAAGTTCCATTTTGCCCTGTTTGTTACGAATTCACACTATGGACCATCAACAGATACACAGGTGGGCTCTCCTGCAGAAGAAAGCAACATAACTATGGCTAAAGACCTATTGTTAATGAATTAGTCATTTCCTGTAATGACATCACTCCACCACTGCCATCATTGTGAATTACATACCAACTCTTCATTCTCCTCAACCTCCACCACTGTGACTCATCTACCACCACCATCAATATCACCATCAACACCATAGTCAACACCAATCTTTACCATCAACCACCACAGCACCAACCACCACTGCCACCAGCACTATCACCAGCATCCACTGTTTGCCACAATCATCATCAATATCACAACAAGACATATATTTATTTTGCTCTTCACTCACACATGTGATCTCATCAGATTCTATCTATTTGGTAGGAGTGACCGATCTGGCATGGTGCTCTCATTTTATCTGTAAATGGAATTCCAGCGAGGTGGTGTGGTGTGTACACAGACACAAAAGCAGTGATGATCAAGCCCAGAGTGAAGCCCAGAGCTTCTAACTGCAAAACAAGTGTGTTTTCTAATGCACTCCACCCATTCAGTAAAAATGAAGAATCTTTAACTTCTGGTATAAACAATTTTGGTTCTGAATTCAATAGTGTAAGGATCTTTAAAATGAAATGGCCCTTTGGTTCAATTTATCCCAACTTTCACAGGTTCCAGGTGAATAACCAGACACTCAAACGTTATTCATCTAAAAGCTGAATTTTAATCTGAGCATTTAACTCCAAAGCAGCCTTTCCATGACAAGAAACCATTTGTTTCCTTGGAGAATTCTGGATTCCTCTGAGAACGCTGGATATGTATTCCCTTTCCTAGAGCACAGGCTTTACTGGGGCACAGCAAATATGGCTTCTGCTCCCCCAACCCTAAAGCATCAGAAAGCCTCAGAGGGACACAGGCTACTGGTGTCTGGCCACACACCCATCAGCCAGAAGGACCCACAACATTGTGATGCTCTTTCATCCCCATTCAAGGGCTTAGCTCCTTTCTTCAGGTTCCAAGAAACTCAAACTACTTCAAAAAGGCTGAGTCCCCCTTGGAGGTATGCTGGATTGGTATTCAAGAAATGCCATGGGCTCCAGTCCGAGGCTCACTGTTCCCAAACTTGGACATCACGCTAGTCTGGCTAGGTTGTAGGACAGCCGGGTTGCAAATGATCACTGAGGAACATTTGGCCACCTTGCTCTGGAGCCCTTTCCTTTTTAGTTCAAGGGTCAAACTGGAATAATAAGTGTCTTCCAAGGACTTATCATTCTTCCTGAGGATGTTGCTGGCCATCTGAAAGAGGAAAATCACCCCAAAGAAGCCAATGATGGTGAGGATGTACCAGGCGGCACTCATCCCATCCAGCAGGCGCAGAGCCCTGCTGGAGCTGGTGGTGTTCCTCTCAGCCATGGGGTCATTCAGGATGGAGGTGGCACTTGTCTGGTTGGAGGCTCCCAGGGGCATCCGCATGATCACTGAGAAACACAGAGGTCCAGGTGAGATAAAGGGTTTCAGGCTTAGGGCCACATAGTCAAGCCAGTATTCATATCTGTGTGGACTTGGTGTCAGTGACCAGCTGGGACCACTGAAGTAAAGAGGCATTCTTTGTGGAGTGGGCAAGAGCCCAACAGCTTTTTGTATCTCTCTCTCCCTGTCTCCCTCTCTCCCTGTCTCCCTCTCTCCCTCTCTCCCTCTCTCCCTCCTTCCCTTTCTATCTTTCTATTTAAAATCTAGAGTTCAAAACACAAAGTTCTAGAATGGGAAATGAAACATCAAAAAATAGTCTTATAGTCTTCCCAAATAATCTATACATAGACAAACTATTAATTTAGAAAAAGTAATTGCCAAGGGTAAATAGAAAAAATCTGGGAAGAAAAGAGTGATGAATGAATTAGCCTAACCATAAATTTAAAACTAGCCAACCAAAGAAATTAATTTCCTTTTTTTAATAAATGAAGTTAGCAAACTCACATGTCAGCTTGACTTTGTTCTGGACTTAAAGGAATCTTTAGAATCAAGCAAAATTTTTGTCTACTATGTCTTTCTATAAAACTACAACTACAGCCTGGCCAAATAGCTCAGCGGATTAAAGTGCCTGCAAACAGGTGAAAGGACCAGGAGTTCAATCCCAGGTCTACCATGCCAGCCCCGCCCCCCAGGGTGCACTGAGACAGCAATCGAGACTGGGCATGGTGTTGCGTCCCTGTAATCCCAGCTCTAGGGAGGCTGTAAACAGGTGGATCACTATGAGTCTGATCTAGTAGTGAGACCCTGAGCACCCTGTAGACCCTTCCCTAAAATAAAAAAAAGAGGCTAAAACATTGTGGCACTGATACAAGGGCAAGAAGAACAGCAGAGTAGAGAGAGGACTCTACCTGTAGGTGAGGAACTGCTCCTATGTGGATGATAAAGGAGCATTTCCGGTTAGTAGGGAACAGGTGGATTATTCACGAGGCAGTGTTGGTGCCATGTAGCTTTGGGTCTGCATTTCTCACTATACTTCTCCAAATAGTCCAGATAAATCAAAGATATTAACACAAGGGCCAGAGAGATGGCTTAACAGCTTAAGCACCTGCCTGGGAAAAGCAAGGTCCTGATTTCAATCTCTGATACAAAAAAGAAAAAACAAAGGAAAAAAGAAAGAAAAGATATTTAAACAAAAATAAGTACTAGAAACAACTAGGGTAGAATTTTTCTTTATTTTCTTAAGAATGTAATATCCTTTCTAAGCATAACACAAAAAGACCAGAAGAAAGAATAAAAGAAAAGTTAAATTCAAGTATACTTTACATTTGTTAAGTTATTACATACCATAAAACCAAATGACAAAGGACAAACCAGAAATATGTTGTAATTTACATGGCTCATTTTCTTAAGACTGTCAGTTCTGTAGGAAAAAAAAAAAAAATTCTAAAACCCTAGTAGAAAAATGTGCCAAGGACATGGACAAATAAATTATACAGGGGAAAAAAAATGCAAGCATAGACCTCCCCATGTCACTTCTATGGAAAAGGAAAATTAAAACAGAGATGACATTTTGTAACCTACAAGGTCTGCAAACTTGTGATGTTTCAAAATACACCATGTAGCTACCGTTCCTGGGGGTGGGGCTCCGTGTAATTACTAATCAAATGTAAATTCGTACAAGCAATACAGAGCGCATGTGCACAGGATCTATGAATGCACTTACCTTCGACCCAAGAAGTCTTCTTTAGTAATTTATCCTGAAGATTCATTAGACTATGTCTGAAACAATGAACAGACAACCTCTGTATTTATGGGTTCTGAAACCATGGATTCCAATGGCCATAGATCAGAAATATTGCAAAAGGAAGAATGAAGACAGTACTGAATAGGTACAGATCTTTTTCCTTGTAACTATTGCCTAAATAGCACAATGTAACTACTATTCTCATGGCATTTGCATTGCATGAGTTATTGTAAGTAATGTGGAGATGATCTAAAGAGTATGAGTGAGGGCTGGGGAGACAGCTCAGGGGCATAAAGCCTGAGGTAAATCCCCGGTACTAAAATAATAATAATAATAATAATAATAATAATAATAATAATAATAAAGTATATGGAAGGATTGCATATTTAATATGAAACCACTACACCATTTTATGTAAAGGATTTGTGCACCTGTGGATTTAGTATCTGTGAGGACCCTGGAACCAATACCCAAGGATCTCAAGGGATGAGAATATTCTTAAAGGGACATACTACATCCTTGTTTTTGCTGAATAATGCTTGGGATCAGCTTCAACATTTGGGGATGTCTCAATGCATTTTGGAGGGCTGGATGTGGTGGTGCACACCTGTAACACCCACACCCAGGACTGCTGTGAGTTTGAGGCCAGGCTAGTATGCTGAGCGAGTTCAAAGCCTGGAGTACATAGCAAGACCATGTCTCAAAAACTGAAAGTAAGTAAGTAAATTTTGGACTGTCCACACCATGAAACAATGCAGCCATGGAAAGGTTTTTAGGAACAAAATAATAATAGCTAAAAAAAAAAAAAAAAAGAGGGAAGTCATAGAGTCATAGTGCAACAACAAATGTTAAAAAGGGGGAAGGTATTTTATTTGTCTTTGGTTTATGTAAATATATGTGTTTGTCAGTTTTCCTTCTGTGTAACAAATACCTGAGATAAATTAATTTATAAATATCTGAGATGAATTAATTATTAAACCTCATCACAGCTAAGAAAGAATGAGAGAGACAAGAAGGCTGGAGCCCCAATAGGCTCTTCAAGCCCACACCCCCAGTGACCTGAGAATCTCCCATTAGGCTCCACCCCTTTAAGGTTCCACTCCTTACTACAAACTGGGGGCCCAGCTTTTAGCACACAGCCTTCGGGGGACACTTATGTAAACAAAAGCCATGTGTAGTACCTCGGAAAATTCTCAAGAAATTGGCCCTGTGGCTACCTCCGGGGAAGAGAGGTAGGGGAAGAAAATGTACTTCTCACAGTGTGCCTTTGTACATTTTGTACCCTGTGCACTTAGTTTTTTAAAAAAGACATTAATTTTAAAAGTACGATTACAAGTTGGTGCTTTTCTCTTTGGTGCAGTGATCCTGCAAAGAGACGCTCTGTGCCCTTGTCAGGTCAGAAGATAAAGATCTCACTTTTTGTTTAATTCAAAACTGTGTTCCCTGTGTGGGGAGCCAGGGAAGAAAGTGAACCGATGAAAACCAGAGTAGCTCATGGTCCTCAGACACCCTTCCCAGTGGAGTTTTACTGGTGGCAACCCCCATTTCGTGGTCTCCAGGAGTAGAGGTGTATTCAGATTTGTCATGGGCTGACCAAAGGGGCTCTGTAAGTACCTCCTGCTTCAAATTTGTTTGTTGCTAATTCGTTTTTCTAGTGCAAGAGTCAGAGAGGTCAATATTTTTTATTATCGTTAATTGCCAGAATGAGTAAATAATCCTATTAGTTTTAGATGAAGGGAGAAGCTATTTAAAAATAACTCCCCAAGCCACATGTGACAAAGCCTAGGATAAATGAGCAGATTTAATTACAGAAATTAGTCACTCATAAAAAAGCAATCTGACAATCATGAATTTTATAACACCATTGGTGGAATGGTTTGAGCCTTTGAAGTCTAAAATGGGGAGGAATCTACAACTCAGCCTAATAAGAAGAGAGTAAATTTTAATTATGACAACAGAATGTTCTAGAAATTGTTATAGAATGACGGGATGTATTCAAGTACAGAATAAAATAAACTTGACCAAGAATATAGAACAATTACTTTAAAGTAGCACATTCTCCGTGTGAAAGAAACTCATTAATTGTTGCAATGTAGAGTACTTTACTTTTTTAACAAAAGGTAAAAGATTCTATCTTAATGCACAAACACATCCTATAGCAGAGATGCCCCGTGCTGCTATTGTTATTTAGCGATAAGAAATAAGCAATTTTAGAGCTGGGCACAATACTCACCTTCCATGAGCTAACGTGACCTTGACTTTCGGCAGGCAAGTTCCAACTTCTGCCCTGGGAACAAAAGACGAGAAGAGGGGCTCTTTGCCTCTGATCAAGTCCTCCTGCACTTGGGGAGCACTGAGGTTCCCGAGCACTCAAGAACTTCAAGGCAGCACTGAACAGAAACTTAGACAGCAAGTGGGTGAATTTTCTCTTAGTCAATGAATCAGATGTCCCCAGTAGATCTGTCTTTTGGCTCTTGGCTCAGAAGAAAAAACATTTCCTGGCACTGGTTTGTTAAAAATGTCTAAACTGAAAGCATTTTTAAAAACTTGCCTGTACGAAGCAGTCTGTGGCCCTCCCACAGCTCACTGAGGCCTGCAGGGGCAGGGAGCAGCCTCTGAGACTGGCTGGCCAGCTCAGAAGAGCCTGGATAGCTTCTGAACTGCCTTGGTCTGTCCTTGTTGCAGGTGTGGCTGCAGGTGTGGCCAGGGCCAGGTGTGGCAAAGGTGCACAGTCAGGAACAGAAAAGCCCATGGTCAAGAGTCATCAGCTTTTCCTTGGACAGTCTCTGGGATGAAGACACCCAGCAGGAGGGAGCAGGCCCACAATTCACACTGAGAAACACGATTTGTCCACACAGATCTGGATGGAGCCACAGCAATTTCAATGCTGAAATTGAGGCAGAATAGACTGGACAGAGCTAGAACTGGACCCTGAGGAAAAGGCACTTGGTGTCTACTGCCATGACTCCCAGGCTCATTTTCCTCACCCTCTAAGTCAGGGCCCCACCACACAAGTGAAGGTTTTTAGTCTTTAATGTAATTTGACTAAATTTTCACTATGGGGAGGGGCTAGATAATGAAAAATAAAGTAAACCAAGTGACTTAGCAATTTTACTACCTGGTATACACTGAGGATAAATGAAAACATAAGTTCACACAGAAACTTGAACATGAATTTTTATAGCAGCATTATTTACAAAAGCCCCATGTGGGAAAAATCCAAATGTCCTTTAAGTAATCAACACGTCAATGAAATGTGGGATGTCCATACAATGGAATAATAGCAATAAACATGAATGGAGGGCTATACATACTACAACATGGATGAGCCCTGGGAACACTGTGCTTAGTAAAAGAAGCCAGTCACAAAGGACCACAGGTGTTATGATTTCACTTAAATGAAATGTCAGGAGTAGGCAAATGTGGTTGTCTGAAGTATGGGGCTTAGAGGAGTGATAACTATGGAGTGTAGGATTTGGGGGGATGCAATGAAACTTCTAAAGCTGTGGTTCTAGTTGCATGACTGTATACTAAAAGCCATTGAATGTATACTTTAAATGTGTAAGTCTTATGGTATGTGAATTATTTTTCAATAAAGTTGTTAAGTTATATGTAAGCCACAGAATACTATTCAGCTATGAAAAAGAACGGAGATACCATTGGTCTATTGATGTATGAAAAATCTCCAAGGCAGATTGTTAAATGAATAAGGCTAAAGAAGAAAGCAATACTACCATCTATGTAAAAAAAATGGGGAGAAAAATGTTTGCTTAGGTGTGGAAAATTTGCTCGAAGAATGTCAAGAAAATTAAGAACAAGAGTACTTGGGGAGAGGAGAACAAGTGGATGGAGAGCATGAGAGGGAGAAGTCTCGTTCTGTATTGTTCTTCAAGCTACCAAGTAATTTAAGTCTGTATGTGCACACATGTCTCCTGGGCAAGCTTCTGAACAGCAGGCTACCTCCAGAAGGGGAGGGTACATCCGGGCACCCAGCCTGTAAGAGTTGAAGGTTTGGCTTTTGTGTCCTCTGTTAAGTCTGCTAAGGAGTATGTTAGCGTGGATGGTAAGACACCAAAAATAAGGAAGCAGAAGGAAAGGCAGCTGTTTGTTAAGGAAACATTATGCTCCACAGAGTCCAGTCTAACCCGTGTTGCCAGAGGTGACTTACATTGAGAAGGAATTCCATGTTGAGTGCTAAGTTATTGTCTACCTATAGAATCCTGTGAATCAGGGTTTATTATTTCAACTTAAGAGTCAGGGATATGCAGGCTGATAGAAGTGACTGACCAACCCTCACATGGCTCATGGATTCCAGAGGTGGATTGTCCAACACCAAAGTCTTTCTCCTTCCACCCTGAAGGTCACCTTCAAGCCAGCCCCAGAATCTAAGGTCATGGATTCTACCAATCCCTGCTCTGAAGGTTAAATTGTATACTGTGCCTACTAAGGCATATCCAAGCCCTTAAGTCTCTCCCTGCTGGCCAACACTAACCTGGAATGTTAAGAGTCAGGACAACAGAGCGGTGAGATAGCTCAGCAGACTAAGCACTTGCTTTGGCAAGCCCAGGGACCAGGGTTGGATTCCCCAGTCACACATGCTGCTCCAGCCTGGCCCTTGGGGCACACTGAGCTGGCGACAGAGTCCAGGCATGGGAGCACATGCCTGTACTCCCCATGCTGGAGAGGCTGAAAACAGGAGAATCACTAGGAGTCTGATCTGTGTAGTGAGATCCTGTACCAAATACACAAATGGAAGAGAAGAAAGAGTCAAGATAACAAATGTCCTTCACTCACCCTTCGGGTAGCAATAAGTGACAAGGGGGACTTACCGCTGGTCATGGCCTGTGCACGTGTTTCTCTGTTGAGACAATTCACAGAGCTTCCTATTTGTGTAGCACACTTTCTAAAATACGCATTTGTGTTTCAATATAAACTTCTCCCCGTAGTACAGAACACCTCGACAGGCTGTAGAAACAAAACTTAAGGTTTATATGGAAAAATGCAGAAAGCTATTTTTAAATGATATTCTGCCTTAGTCATGGCTGTTGCTATGTGGTCACATCTAATGGAGAGGCTTGTTCCTGGGAGCCGAGATGGTCCTGATCATGACCACAGCAGGGGCTGCGCAGCCGCCTGCCTGTGCAACTAGGGTGACACCAGCTATTTGTCACTCCTGAATGCTTACATAACAGTAAAATGGAGCAGCCTGGACTCTGGTTTGTGTACACCTCCAGGGCCCTCCAGTTCAGTCCAGATGCAAACTGACCTACAAGTATTCAAGCAAAGCCACTCACCCAGAAAATACTTACCTGAGATACAGTTCTGGGAGAAAGAGCTCCCATATTCGCTTGTACCTTTGGTGGTGGAGACCTAATTAATTTTCCCAGAAGACCAGGTTGTTTATTAGCTCTTTGTTGTCCACTGCAAGGTCAGTCGTTTTAGAAGACTCTAAATTGGGAGCAGAGGAGGCAGTGATGAGGGCTTGATCCTCCCCCAAATATTTCTTTTAAAGAAAAAAAACAGGTACTTAGGGCTGGCCAAACAGCTCAGCAGATTAAAGCACCTGCAAGCAGACGCAGGGGCCAGAGTTTCGATTCCCAGGCCTGACATGCTGGCCCCTCCCACAGGGTGTGCTGAGACAGTAGTTGAGACTGGGCGTGGTGGCACACTCCTGTAATCCCAGCTCTTGGGAGGCTGTAAACAGGCAGATCACTATGAGTCTGATCTAGTAGTGAGACCCTGAATACCCTGTACACCCTTCCCTAAAAATACAAAAAAAAAAAAAAGGAAAGAAAGGTGATTTTGGATGTTGGCATGCCAAATTAGCATGTCCATGAAAGTTGCTCACAGCCACTATTCTCAGGAGAATCCTCTGGGGACACAGTTGGCAGTCTCATCTCTGAGTTCAGATGCCTGGCAATGGAAAAGCACATTGCAGTGACAGTGGGGGGATCTTGTGGGTGGTAACAAGTATCTTGTTTAGCCACTTCTCCAGAAAAAGGACCTCCCTGCAGCGTGGACTCCAGGTGTTTCCTCCTTTCTGGGGTATGACCCTTCAGGGGACATTGTTACAGAGGACATTGTTGCTTAGCCTGGATCATCTAGCATGTACCTTCATCAGCCTACACCATGACTATGCACCAGATAACCCAGAGTCAAAACTCAGAAGCAACATTAACAGAAAATAAGAAAACATGGAAGAAACTCCTCAGAAACAGACAATTAGACCATCTATGCAAAATAGAAAACAAATGGGCAAAAGTTAAAGTGTAGAAATCCAAATACATAATTGATGTAGTCAACAAAGCAGGTTTAATTGGATGTCTGTTAAACTCTATGCTCTAAAATACCAAATTTACTTTAAGAACCTTTAAATTTCCACACAAAAATATCATATATTTGTCTGTAAAGAATACCTGAGAATACTTTTTAAAAGTACTTCCTATGAATAACTATGAAAAATAAAATTAATTCTTAAAATTAAAAAATGTGATTGTGGAAATTAAAGTTTAAAAATTATTTGGTCAAAATGGGCAGGTGAGATAGCTCAGCAGACTAAGCACCTGTTTGGCAAATGCAGCAACAGGATTTCATCCATGGCATCACGCACAGTCTGCCCCTGGGTGCACTGAGCCGGCAACAGAGTCTGGTCATGGTGGAGCACGCCTGCAATCCCTGTGTTGAGGATGCTGAAAACAGGAGGATCATAACAAGTCCGACCTGTGCAGTGAGATCCTGTACCCACAGAACATAAAAATAAATAAATAAATAAATAAAGTAAAAAGTATAACATATCCTAAATAAAATAATAAAATGATAAAACCAGTACAGGGGCTGGGGAGATGGCTCTGTAGAATAAATGCTTCCCTGGCAAATACAAGGGCCTGAGTTCAATCCTTGGTTCTACCAAAAACAAAAAGCAAAAAAAAAAAAACAAAACAAAAAACAAAAATAATACGTATTTGGGTCTGTCTGAAGCAACTAACATTAATAAAGAATATAAATAATAATAAATGGATTTATAGAAGAGCAGGGGAATCAACAATCTTTTCAACAAATTTTACTGGAAAAGTGATGTATTCCTGTGCATAAAAAAAAGAATGGAAGAGCTGACCAAGTAACTCAGTGGATTAAAGTGCCTGCAAGCAGGTACAGGGGCCAGAGGTTCAATCCCTGGGCCTGACATGCTGGGCCTTCCCCCAGGGCACACTGAGAAAGCAATTGAGACTGGGCATGGTGGCATGCACCTATGATCCCAACTCTTGGGAGTCTGTAAACAGGCAGATCACTATGAGTCTGATCTAGAGTGAGATTCTGAACACCCTGTAGACGCTTCCCTAAAATACGAAAAATAAAAATAAAATAAAGAAAGAAAGAGAAAAAAGAACGGAGATTCATGCCTCTTTTTTTTTAAAGTGAACACAAAATAGCAATAATAAAAATTTTAGAAATACAGAATTTCACTAAAGAAAATAATATTTGTTGTATTGCAGTATTGTCTTCAACTTAGTTGTTTAGATTACCAGATATATGCATACAAAACTGGGAAAAAAGTTATCAGAAATTAAGAAGGAGGAAAATAAATGAAAAAGAAAAACATTAAGCACTAACTGCTCATTTCCATAGACCAGCAGAGATGCACAGTACAGTTATCCAAGGCATCCTGCATACATACATAGATAAATCTGCCCCCACCCCTCCTGTTCTTCTGCTCAGTCATTCCTTCCTTTTGAACAGATTCATTCCCTTTTCACAGTATCTATTGTACCTTTCAGATTTTATTTTGCTTTCAGGTTCTTACACTAGGGAGACAATACGATGTCTGCACATGTGGGTCTGATTTATTTCCCAAGAGTAGGGTCTCTAGTTGTATCCACTTACTGATTAAAGCCTCAAATTTATCCTTTTCATAGTTCAATAATACATTATTGTGCAAAAATACCACATTTTCCTTATCCATTCCTCAGTTGATGGGCATTTTGTTTGTCTCCAAGATATAGCTATGACAAATTGTGCTATTATAAACATGGTGCACATATATTGCTGTGGTATGATGCTTTCAGTTCTTCTGGAAAAATAACCAGGAAGAGAATAGCTGGGTTGAATGAGACCTCTAACCCTATTTTTTTTGAGAAATTTCCACACTTATTTCCATAGTAATTGCTCTATTCTACATTCCCACTAATAGTGGAGAAGTGTACCTTTTTCTCCACAACCCCTCCTGCTATTCTCTTTGCTTTGTTTTTTTTTCAATTTCTTTGTATTTATTTTTATTATCCCTAATTTTTTTTCTTTTCAAAGTTTTATTGATAAAGTAGGAATTTCTGCCGACTTCCGGGAACCCCCAGACCCAG
>NW_004524637.1:250293-252896 GCF_000260255.1 Octodon degus
TAACCACTAAGAAGAATATATGCAGTGTATTATTTGTTGAAACTGTACTTCCGATTTGATTTGAAACTGTCTCATTGCTATATGTTTATCAATAAAACTGTAGAAAAAAAATAGTTGGATATGTGGATTTCACATATGCATATACTCAAGCCGTTGCATGCAAAAGTAATTAAACACTAAGGTGCATGATTTTGGACCTAATGGTAGTTCTTGGTTAGCTTACATAAGAAAATAGAACTCTGGAATGCTACGCTTAACAAACAAAACCCTTCTAGAGAATTGTGATGTGTGCTCTATCTGACCGATGGTGTCAGTAATCTCTGCCTCCTGAGGTTGCATGGCTTGGAGTACGTGTGCACCTGGCCCCCCTGGCTGGGGTCATTGTTCCCATGTCTGAACGCAGTTATATTTTTTTGAAAAATAATCAGAATGGCTGTAGAACGGGGTTAATATGCCTATTTTTGAATGGTAAGTATTTGGACTTGAGGTCCATGTGACCTTTAAGGACTCAGCGTTGCCTTTGTAGTACGAATGAAGCCTCAGACGATGCACAGCAGACTATGCCCAGGCCTGCTATGGAAGTCATTCACCTGGATACATTTGTGTCCCCATAAAATTTTATTTACAGAAATGTGAGACAGGCTACACACCCTCATACAGAACACTGATGTTATGCTCTAGATCTAGGATGCTTCCCAGAATGCCCCTGTGTTCACTGCAGGGGTTTTTTGGAAAGTGATTGCTCCTTACTAGCTCATTGCTCCTTACCAGCGAGTTCTGCAACTGAGCGTGAAGTTGGGAGCTGGTTGAAAGCGGCTCATCTCCCCCTCCAGCTCCTTCCTTCCTTCTTTGCTCCTGGCTACCACGATGTGAGCAAGTCCCCTTTTCTAGGCCCTTTAATTGTGCCCTTCCTGTCTTGGAGTCCTCTGAAAACTGTAAAGCAAAAAATCTCCCCTTCAAGTTGTGGGCTTTGAGCGCTGCATCTTAGTGATGAGGAAGTGACTCACAAGTGACAACGCCAATGCTGGTCAGGATGTGGAGAGATGGAAGCCATCCACCATGGGGGGGAACAAGGAGTGGAGCAGCAAGCTAGGAAGACAGCTTGCCATGTTCTTCCAAAGCTAAACATATTCTTGCAGCCATATGACCCAGCGCTTGTCCTCTGTGGAATTTAGCCAAAGAAGTTGAAAACTTTGGTTCACATGAAGGTCTGCACGTGGATATTTATGCAGCTTTATGCATAATTATGAAAACTTTGAAGCAACTAGTATGTTCTCCTAAATAGTTGAGCAGACAAATAAGTGCTGGTACACTCAGATGATTGGATATTATTCCCTCTGTAAAGGAGGTGAGTTATGAAGCTAGGAGAAGACATGGAGGAAGTGTGACTGTGTATTAACAAGTGGGAGCAAACAATCGAGAAAAGGCTGGATACTGCATGAGGTTCTAACTATGTAACATTCTGGAGAAGTGAGAACTACAGCAACAGCAAAAGGATCAGTGATTGCAAAAGGTTGTGTGTAACAGTTATGGATGAATATGTGGAAACAGAGCATTTTTAGGGTGGAGAAACCACCCTGGGCATTATAATGGTGGGTGCATGTACTGTTTTTTCATCCAGACCTAGAGAATGTACACCAAGAGTGAGCTCTGATGTGATTTATGGACTCTGGGTGATTGTGATATGTCAGTAGAGTCTGTTGGTTGTGACAATGGGCCCCTCTGGTGGGGTAGTCAGTCAGGGGAGAAGTTCTGCTCTTCTTGGGGCAGGGACCACATGAGCTATCTCTGCATCTTCCTCTCAGTTTCACTGTGAACCAAGATCTGCTTTTTATTTTAAAATCCTACCTCAGGTTTATTTGTACAAAGAGCACCGGAAGACACCAGTCCTCCACAGATGGCACCCTAGGGGCCACACCAGTCCTTCTGTTTTTGCATCAGCAGATAAGAAGCTTTTACTATGGAGCCTTCACAGGGGCTTGGGCAACTTTGGGGGCCTGGGCACTTTGGGGGCCTGGGCACTTTGGGAGCCTGGGCTGGAGCAGAAGTTGGAGCCTGGGCCTTGGCTGGAGCCTGGGCCTTTGGCCAGCAAAGCCTGTGACCCTTGGCAACGCAGGCATGGATACACTTCCCAAGCTTGAAGTGAGCAATATGGGCAAGTTGAGTGAGCCTTTGGTTTACTCCCTTTGGGATGATCTTGGGCTTGACTTCCTTGGGCTTGATGAGGGCCTTGATAGCCTCAGCATGTGTACTCGTGGCCTTGGCATTGTTTGCTTACGTCTTCTTGAAGCCCTTCCTGTTGTGCTTCTTGGCAAAATGCATGTTCCTGAGGAACTTGAGATCTACTCCTTCAGAGATTTGGATCTTTGTGACCAAGGTTTCTTGATGCCATTTCTATGCCATTTTTGGGACTGGTTGTGCGTGGTGTGATTCTTGGACTTGGCCATGACTACACCGTGGCTGCCAAGTGTCTAGAACTGGAAGAAGGAGAAGGAGAAGGAGAAGGAACAGAAGAAGAGGAGAAGAGAAGAAGAGAAGAAGAAGGAGGGGAAGGAGAAGGAGAAGAAGAGGAAGAGGAAGAAGGAGAAGGAGAGGGAGAGGGA
>NW_004524637.1:252996-297211 GCF_000260255.1 Octodon degus
AGAAGAAGAAGAAGAAGAAGAAGAAGAAGAAGAAGAAGAAGAAGAAGAAGAAGAAGAAGAAGAAGAAGAAGAAGAAGATCTGCTTTTAAGAAGTCTTTATTTTAAAAGACAAAAAGAAAAGCAAACAAGCAAACAAAAACCAGTTTTCACACTAGATTTAGTGCATCAGCTAGAGTTTACCAGACCCCATTTGAGAATATTTCTTCCTGTTCCCAAAGTTCAATGTAATTGTACCTTATTACCAGTGTGATGCTTTCAGTTTCTGTCCCTTGGAGTTGAGGGCAGTACAGCAATAGACACCCATACCTTGTACATGATTGGACATAGCTATTTCTCCACCCAGACATAGATAAATACCTCTAAGACTTGGGGTGTGTGTGTGTGTGTGTGTGTGTGTGTGTGTGTGATGCTCTGTATGCCTAAGTGTTGCAAAAAGCCTGAAAACCTTTGATCCCAGAAATCTGCTCAAAAAAATAGTCATGAAATATTCCCATCTTCATCTGGTTGTACTAAGACACAGCAAATATGAAATTTCCACATACACAGTGTATAATGACCAAAAGAGATATTAGTAATGAATACCTAAAAAGCAAAAAGAAACGAAACCCAAATGTCCTTATCTGTCAGATTCTGCAGAAGATCTTGTGGATACATGCACACAAGGAACATGCCTCTTCTGCTTCGTTTCCTCCATGTTCTGGCTGTGTCTAAATGTCTCTCAAAGCCTCATGTGGTCAAAGGGCTTTATCAGAGGTGGCTGGATCCAGAGGGTGTGAATGCTGGGGTTTAAGGATGTCTGATTAACAAATCAGTCTACTGATTGGTTGGGCATCGTTCTGGCTAGGATTGAGGGTGTGAGTGCTGCACCTGCCCTAGGGCAAGTAGCCTGCCTATAATACGAAGGACAGAAAGAATCTTGTCTCCCTCTCCTTGTCTTTGTTGTCTTCCACCACCATGAACAGTTGCCCTTCTACCATGTGCCTTGGAGCCAGCTGATTATGGACCAAAATCTTTACAGACTGTGATCTAAATAACCTTTTTCTCCTTTAACTTTGGGTGTCAGGTATTTTGTCTCAGCAATGAGAGAAAGAAGTAGCTGAGACACTGCATGACACAATTTAAGCAGTCTCCTTCCTTTTGACCTGGATGTATGGCGGTGCTTGTTGCTACAGATCAAAGCGTCAGCAGGCCCATATGCTGAAGGAGACAATCTGAAGTGGGGGAGCCTTTATGAGGTGGCCAGGCCATGCAAGCAGAGTCTCCTCCCTGGAAGCAGTATCTTTATAGAAGAAACCCTGGGGAGCTCCCTGCCCCTTGAACCATGTGAGAACAGAGCAAGAAGGTGCTCAGTGGTCCAGGAGCCTTCACCAACACTGAGCCTGCCAGCACCTTGACCTTGGACCGCCACAGCCGAAAGAAACATATCTAGTCTGTAAGCCACTCAGGCTACAGCAGGCAGGTAGAGCAGCCTGAACCAAAGCACTTTCATTCCCCGCTTTTTGTTTCTTCAATACAGGGTCAGCCTTTGAACACACGACCTCAGATTCACCATGGTTCCACAAACTCCGGGCAGCGAGCTCAGTCCTGCGAGCTCTGGAGAGTTTGCTTAACTATGAACTCTTAAAACTTCACAATGGTTTATCTTTATTTCTCTTTCCTCTTCCTTTCCTTCTACTTCATTTTGTTCTTTTTGGTCCTCCTATCTTTTTCCTTCTCATTTTTTTGTCATCTTCCTGCCAAATATGTCAGAAAAGCCACCCCACTGGGAGGCAGAAAGCTTTGATCTAAGGTATATTCAGAGACAGACTTGGAGCCAAGGCAGCCTCTCACTTCTGAGGAAAACACCTGCTTTAGTTTACACTTGAGCCAACCACACACCATTTAACACCTTACCTGCTTCCGGCAGCTGGTGTAAGGCTTTCTAGGGCAAACGACAGGGTGACAGGACCCTACCTCCTCCTCCTCCTCCTCCTCCTCCTCCTCCTCCTGTCCTACCAGCTGGTGGCTCCTGTAGTCAGCAGCTGCTGTGTGCAGTTCATTTTTTTAACACACCTTGTTTAGTCAGTCCTTCCTACTAATGTCTCTGTTACAGTAGAGTGGGGTTTCTTTTCCTGCAGCCTCCCTGATTGACAACTAAATGATAAGACCCATGTGTGTCAGGGATGAATTAAACAATGGCAACATAAGGACAGTGATTGGTTTAGGCCCAGGGGGTGGCTAGCACATAAATATGTGGTACAGATTATTTATTCTCACTCAATGAAAGTTGCTACTCTAAACCCAGCTGTGACATTTTCCAAGCACTGTTGTCATTGTAAACCCCCCTGGGATTCATCACTTCCAACTAGACACTGCTGCCTCCTAATGGCTACTCAGTTGTAAGATTCCATAAGCCAACCACCTTCCAAAAGCCCTGCCTGGGGGCATGAGGCTCTTGGGCACCTTCAGATAGGAACTGTATCAAGCACCCTATTGTAGATAAACACAGCCCCACTCCAGCCCCAGGCCCTGGCGAGGGCAGAGGGCTGGGTGTCCAACCTCACAACTAGAAGCCCAGTGCTGGACTCAGTGCCAATCTGCTCCTCACATCTTGTGTTGGCATCAGGCCAGAAATCTAGGTCAGTATAACATGGTAACTTGTCATCTAAAACAGAGAGTCCAAAGCCCTCTCCTTATCTTGTCTCTGCAGGTGAGATCTACAGCCAAGCAGCTGTCCTTACTATGGGACCAGGGACAGCCCCTGCTTGTGCCTGAGTAGTGGGCTTCCTTCCCTAGCTGGGCAATGGAAGCATTCCAATGACCTCTTGTGGCATCCAGGCATCTCCCCTCCTACTACTACACACCCTGACTCCTGTCACCCCTGCTTCTCACTCTGCTCCTGAGTGAAGCCCAAGGGTGGCCCCAGGGACATGCATGGTACCCCTCACTTGGCTGAGTGTCTGTGACTCACAAACTGCTGTATTTCATTGACCTAGCATCAGTGTCAGATACGTGGCTGTCCCTAGAGTCCCAGGGACAGAATCAGTCCCTCATGGGTAGGATGAAGAGGAGGTGACTAAAAAAATAACTTCAGTTTTCCTCTGGAGTAGCCCATGTGCGCCAACCTTTGTCCACACCTAGCGTGAGTAGCCACCGGTCTGCAACTGAAAAGCACTCAGGTATGGGGCGGAGACTTTCCGAGGGTTAGAAAGGATGCTGTGATCATTTCTGGAATGGGGCAGGGGCACACAGCGGCCAGCAGTAAGAGAGGCGAAGAGGTCCCAGCACCTTTCCAAGAATTTGGAGCAGCTGTAGGGCCCAGTGCAGAGGTGGTGCTTCCAACCGCCCCGGGAGCCGGCATCTGTGTTTCATTTCATAGTAGTGTGCATGGTGGGTCCTACTTCCTTGGATTAGATGGCCGAACAGAAGTTTTACCCCCTGTCCCAGGAGTCTAAAGTCATCAAAGGACCCCAGCCAGTCCTACAGGGCACCCACCGGGCTGCCACTTGCTGAGGTGCACTGAGAAATAGCTTCAAAGTGACCACCAGGGGGCAGCAGCCACATCCAGAAGTCCTTCTAGTCACGTGTAACCAAAATCAAAGTTTAGACAGGTGGCTACTAACTTCAGGTGGACACAGAGACCAATGAACTTGTGGCCCAACTGCTCCCAGGCTGTCCTTTTTTTGTATTTAGATTTATATATAACCAATGACCACGTACTTAAAGCATTTTCCAATTCTTTTCATTCAGCTTACGTGCTTTTCTTTAGTCCTCAAGCCCTGCTAACCTCTTCTTATTCCCTGTAGCCTGAGTTAGTATTTATGTCTCCCTTTTGCCCATAGAAATCCCTTGCTGATGTGGATTTAAAATACTGTTTTACTTTGCACTCATGTGGCTTTTCCCAGAGACACAAAGATTATGGGCTCTCTAACAGCTTTCTCAGCCTCTCCCGCTGACTTAACAATTGGTAAGTGAGTAGGATGGAACTGTGAGAGCGTCCCAAGGAGACCTAAGTTGAGGGCTAAGCGCACATCCAGT
Source organism: Octodon degus (assembly GCF_000260255.1). Taxonomy (NCBI): domain Eukaryota; kingdom Metazoa; phylum Chordata; class Mammalia; order Rodentia; family Octodontidae; genus Octodon; species Octodon degus. The sequence continues at coordinate 257,014 of NW_004524637.1, forward strand.
ATTTCACACGGTAGCACCCCACACCCTAGTGCTGGGGATTGAATCCAGGGCCTTTGTGTGGAGCTTTTTGTCCAGCCTTTTTTATTTTGGGACAGATTCTTGCTAAGTTGTCAATTGTCCAGACAGGCCTCAAGTTTGTCATCCTCTTGCCTGGATCTCTCAGAGTGCTGGGATCACAGGTTTGGGCTACTGTATTGACTTGAATTCACAATATGGAAAAATACACTCAGTGACTTCCGTGTCCTCTTACCTGGTCTGCAGTGTCCACTAAGTGTCTGCTTTTGTGGCCAATGACAAAGACTTGTCCAAGGATAGTCCTGTCACTTCATCTGACTTCCAGAAGCCCTGCATGATGAGGCAGCTTGAGAAGGGTGAGGGATTAAAGTTAGGGAGGGAGCAGGTCTTCTGGCTTCCTCCTTAAAATAACAAGTGGCCTTAGGTGGGCCAAAACTTGCTGAGCCTCAGTTTCCCCTGACAGTCTCTAGGTAACCTCACCAACCTCACCAAGCTCCTTGAACCCACTGTGCAGGGCATTTCCCGCTGCTTATCTATTTAGGAGAAGTTTGAAGCTGTCACGCAGTCAGACCATGGTGCTCCAGAGAAGAAGCATTCTGTGTGGCGCTGGTCATGCTGGCTTTGTGAGCTTGGGCTGTTGGAGAAGCTCAGAGGCTTACGTCACCTGTACTCCTGTGGATCCACCTTTCAAGGGCAGGCTTCTCAGAACCAATCTCAATAGGAGCAAAGTCAGAGCTGTCCTTGTCTGTGGTGACAGCTAGGAGCCTGGTGTCTGGCTGGGAGTCACATGAATAGGTTGTTCTTGGGGTACCAGATGAGGACAGCCTGATGGAAGGGCACATGCCAGATGTAGCACTTCATCCTAACCTGGGAGCTGAAGGACTGGTCAGGGTGACACTCAGGGAAGTGCCTGTTTCTGCCACCAGGGGCTGCTCCACTAACTCTATGACCCTATGTATACTTTCTCTGTTCTATTTTCTGTGGCTCTAAAGAACACCTGAGGTTAGGAACGTGTAACGCTAAGAAGTTTATTTAGCTTATAGTTCTAGCGATTAGCTGGGCTCTTCTTTCTGTTCACAGTTAAGGCTCCTCTGTGTCATGTGGTACATGCATCGACAGGACATCACATGGAAGAGGGAGAGATCACAGGGCCAGAGCGCCCTGAGGAACCGATCCTGCTGTCCTATCACAGCCTCTCTAACAGGAACCAACTGTGGGGCCCAGTGGGAGCTACATGACCCTCCTGAGGGCAGCACCCCAATGACCTAGCCACCATCCACTGGGACCACATCTTAGTGATACCTGCACTTTAGCCCTGCCACTCTGAGGCCAAAGCCTCCCACACATGCGCCCTGGGAAGACCATAGCATAGACTACCAGGTGTGGCCTGGGGCTGCCTGGGAGCTTGCTCTGTATAGCAGAGATTGTTCATCAGACTGTTTGGACAGTCTGATTTCACAGCTTCTCTAATAATACCCAGAAGTCCTTTAAGACCTTGTATACATGCCCTGCTGGCTGCAAATGCCAGGAGCTGGGAGTACTACAGTTTGCCACCATCCTCCTCTGAGGCTTTGCTTTCCTTGTTTCTAATTTGCAGGCCTCCGAGGGGCCCACACCTCTTGTTCTGGCATGCTGTGTACTGGTGGCGAATGAGCTCTCCACAATCATGTTTCCATAGGGAGTTACCTCAGTTGAGCCCCCCAAAACTGTTATCCATCTTCTAAAAGTATCCTAGGGATATAGGACCCATGCCAGACCATAACAGACTTTAGTTTTCAGAAAATCTTAATACAGCAAAATCATCATTGTCCTATATGAACACATAAAATGCTGCATGCAAAATATCAAGATTCTATTTGTGAAGAGCTGGGCATGAAATCCAGCACATGGCCAGTACTCTGTATACAGGAAAGCAGATTTTGTAATACGGTAACGAGTGCCTGAAAATGTGTGGCTCAGTTCCTCTCCTCACCGCTCTCTCCTCTCTTTAAATCCAGGGAGAGAGGAAGGAAGAAGGGATCCGAGATGTGTGGTTGGGGGACATGAGAGCAGCGAGGCCCGGCCGCTCAAGGGCAGGGAGGTCGAAAGCTCTCAGGATCTCCCTTGCCTTAAAAGGCACAGGCATCTCGGTGCAGGACACGATGGGAGATAAGGACCCGACTGTGCGCCTGGAATATCAAGGACACCGTGCCGCTGTGGATCACACTGCCAATCACAAGTGCACTGGGTCCCTCTCCAAAGTCCTTTGCCTCCATCTGGCCAACATGTGTCTGCCTAAAGCAAGGTCCAGCTCACACAGGGGCCATGAGAGAGCAGCCGGCATCTCTGGGCTCCAGTGACCCATGGTCCCCTGAGAGAGTGGGCAAAATATTGTGTTTGTAGCACATTCAGAGTAGGGGGAGGATCAGAGCTTTCACTGGATTTTCAAAGGACTCAGGAGCCCAAAAAGTCATGCATTATGAAGACTGTAGTAACTCAGTAATGTCCCCAAGAACAACAGAGGACTCACTGATTATGATGTGAAATGAGAACTAGTATGAAATGAGGCCCAATGTGTCTTTGAGGACAAATGCTGGATGCTTCTCACTTATACTCCATCAGAGTCTATAAAAATGATATTTTATTTAAATGTTCTGTACTCTCCAGGAGTACAGAACATTTAAAAGCACCCCCTCAGCAACGTGAGGTTCCCAGCATGTTATGGTGCTGAAGGCGCTGATGCTACAGGTGACAGCTGTAAGAGCCTGGCACTGGCTCTCTGTGACCCTATCAGGACAGGTGGAGGCCTCTTTCCAGGTAGTATCCCCCCCCCAACTCCCCATCTTCCACCTTGGAGGGCAGGGAATCTGAGACTGTCTCTGTCTCTAGGGGTGGGTGGCAAGGGCTAGCATCCCAAGGTGGGGACTTATCCTACACATAGGCATCCCCTCACAGCTGAGAGGTCAGAAGTCTGACTTTATGGTGTGGGCAGAGCCTCATCACTTCCTCTAATGACTGTGAGCCAGGCTTCCTGCTGACCTCTACCAGCTTCTGTGGCTGGCCCTCAAGTCTTGGTGGTCCTCAGCTTGAGTTACACCACCCTGCCCTCTGTTCTGTCATCCTAAGCCACTCTCCTGTATCTATATCCAAATTCTCCTCCTTTTATTAGGACACCAGTCATACTGGATTAAGGCCCACTCCAATCATCTTACCATGGTCATCCATGAAGACCCTATTTCTAAATAAAGCCACATTCATAGGTACCAGGGATTGGGATGCGAATGTACCTTTCAGGGAGCACAGTTCAACCCATCAGCTATTTCATTTACCTCAACATGCCTTGCCACTCCTGTGTGCTGTCATTGCTCAACCTCCCCTCCCCTGGGCTCTTGGGGGTGGCGGGAGCACTTCTGTCCCTCTGCTGGTAACTGAGCTCCTTCCCTTGGGTATGTGTCCGGAAGAGTACATTTTTTTCCTTCTCCATCTCAGTCCTATACAAAACAAGTTCCTTATAGATTGAGACGCATGAGTGGGAAGTGTGTGTGTGTGTGTGTGTGTGTGTGTACGCGCGCGCACACACACTCATAGAGTGGGTGGTATGAGGGAGGAGGAATGCGAGACAGGAAGACAGGAGGAGGATAGAGCACTGTTGTAAGCACAGAAGTGACAAGGACAGAAATATTGTGCTTTGGCTACGCCATGCCATTGGGTGTGGTCATGTTTGGCAGGTGTATCAGAAAGGACGTTATTTCTGCCATTGTAGCAATGGTGTCAAGAAGAGCGGTATTAAATTTTCTTTCCCATGAACTTGTGCAGGTGGAGAGTCCAGGAAGGCATGGAGCTACTGCTTCACGGCTTTGCCTAGGCCCCAGGCTCTTGCTCTGCTCCCTGAAAATGTGCTGTTCCTTCCCAGGTAAAGCTGCTCAACACTCATTATGTCCTAACCACTGAGAAAGGGACAGAGGACATCATTTCCTTTCTGAGGATTGACTGGAGATTGCATTCATCACTTCCACTTCTAATGGCCAGAAGATAGTCATGGTACCTTGCTAGCTGCAAGGGGCATGGGAAATGAAGCACATATAACTATAATGTGACTATAACTAACTGTAACTGCATAACTACATATATTCACTTTTTGGAACTGGGTTAGGCCATTGCTTTAAGATATATCCCCAGCTCTTTTATTTTGAGACAGGGGTCTTATTAAGTCACTAAATTTCCCAGGCTGGGTTAGATACTCCCAGAATTCAGGGATTTTGGAGAGCACCACTGTTGTTTATGGCTTTTGTCTAGACGCTCCTCCCTGCAAAGCCTCATGTGATGAGGTTTTTTCAGAGGTGGCTGGATCTAGATTGTGGGACTCTGGGATTGATTCATGATGTAACCCTAAATTCACGGGTACTGAGATTAAGGGTATGTGTGCACCCTACCCTGAGTAGCCTGGATAAGATGGAAGTGATAGAAAGAGCCATGGTTGTCCCTTGCTTGTTTTGCTACCTTCTGCCCACCATGAACTGTTTCTCCTCCACAATGCCTGGGTGTCATGCAACCCCGCCTTGGAGCCAGCCCACTGTGGACTGAAACATCTACAGACTGTGATCTAAAGAAACCTTTCCTTCGTTTACTTTGGCTGGTGGCTATTTTGAGTCAGCAGGGCGAAAAGTAACTAAGACAACCACCATGTTCAGCTTGCAGCCTATATATTTGGAGGCCATGGTCAGGAATTCTACTATATATAACAATCATGGACAAATATTTAGGAGCAATCAAAAGCTTTCTATAGGAGGAATGTGATTTTAGGAAGTGTCATTAATCCCCAAGGCCCTGAAAATGACAAAAGAATGTCAGAGGCAATCATATAATCACAAATATGAGAAGCATGTGATTAGGAACATCATATTATCATGTGGAGCTTGCCCAACTTTAACCAGCCTTGGCATTCATGAAGAAGGCTTGAGCTCAGGCAGGTATGTGGTGGGCTGCTCTACAGCCAGCTGGTTTTCTATGACATAACATGCTCTGCAGCTCTCCAGAACCCGAGCCTGGAAGAATGCTTTGTCCTTCTCCTGCCAGACATCTGACTCGATGTACACATTGTATGGGTCATGTGAGTGCTCCAGTTTCTTGGAGCGGATGTAGCTCAGCATGATGCCCAGAGTGAAGAAACCAAAGAACCCCAGCACCATGAGGATGTAGAGAGCCTCCAGCTTGCTGTCATCACGGAGAGGGGACCTACGGGCCAGGCCAGATGAATTGCTGCCTGGTTGGACTGTACCCTGCCACACAGTGGCCAGGATGGGCACCACAGCAGTGGAATTTGACAAGATCATCCTGGGCTTCAAGCTTCCTCAGTGGGGAGTGGACGTCTTAGGCAACTTCCTAAAAGAAAGATGCAACCTAAAGTCAAAAGTGTATATTGGTCAAACCACACACACCCCCTCCACACAGGCACAGGTGACACAAGCGAGCCTTCTCTGTTGTGAAATTCCCCCTTTCTAAAATAGGAAGAAGCATAACTGACATTGCAGGCTGTTTGTGTAAGACACCTAAAATGGCCATTATTCTAAAAGGGGACATAGCAAGCACATACTTTGCGGTTCCCAAGATAAGTTTATTGGTTTTTCCACATAGTTAAGAAATTGTAGCGCAAGGATTTGAGGTTTTAGGGTTTTAGATTTGGCTGTCTCTTGGCAGACCATGGCCTCTTCTTTACTTTGTGGCCAGATCAGTCATAAGTGACACGTGAAGATGTTTGTAGCTGGCCTGATGGCTAGTCTTTTAAGTCTGCACAAGGCTTGCTAGGGTTTGTAAGATGACATGGGCTTATCTCTAAGGATAAGAGATGCCCAAGTACACATCCTTGTTACCAATTCTGTGTGTGTGTGTGTGTGTGTGTGTGTGTGTGTGGTTACTGGGATCAAACTTAGCACCTTCTCACCTGCTACATCTGCCTCCCTTTCTGTTTTTAGTTTTGTCTTTATAAGTCACTAAGTTGTTCAGGCTGAACTTGAATTTATGATCCCCCTGCCTTACGTATCTCATACACACATCCTCTCAATTTCTTCCTAAATGAATCAAGACCACCTAAAGATGCACAGAACCCTGCCCTAGAAATGAGCACATCTGAAGTTAAAGGGATCATTTTTTTTTTTTCTAGAACCCAGCGTGACCACAATGGCAAATACCCAGCAACCATTTACTATTAAGGAGTTCTTATGGGTTAATGACCATGTGAAACTAGAATTACAGTGGGCAATATTAGGAAACGCAAAAGTTAATAGGTTTAGAAGCAATAGCTCCACTAAGTACAGTACCTTAAGAGTAATGTTTTGCATCTCGTTCATATTGATGGGCTTACTGAAAACATATGTTGTTTAAATCTATATGGATTTTTCTATGGCCAGGGAAGTAGTCAGAAACATCTGCCTTGAAAGCTTCCCTGGCCCAAACTATCCTTAGCTTTGTTCCAGAGTGGTGGTGTTGATATCTCAGCATGCTTTAAAAGTATCTATCTCTGCCCAGCAAGTGCCAGATCCTGAGTTTGATTCTTGGTACCAAAACAAACAAAGAAAAAAAACAAAAAACACACCTAACTTCCATCCAGATTGCTAGGCTCCACCTCTGGAGATTCTGTTCCAGGTCTGAGGCCCAGCCATCCTGGGTGGTCCTGATGCTGTTGGTTGGAGACCAGGCTGAGTATCACATGGGACTCTCTTGTGATAGTGAAGATAGTGATGCCGCTAGAGATATTCTAATAGTCTTGATCTAGGTTCCCGCTTAGCTGTGGAGCTTTTTAAAAAACCTCCTGCTATGCTTTGAATGTGTCCTCAAAAGTTCACATATTGGAAATTTAATCCTACTGCAACAATCTTGGAAGCTGTGACCTTTAAGGAATGTCTAGAAGAAATTAATGCCATTATTTTGGGGAGGAGGTCTCCTGATGAAAGGACGAGTTTGGTTTCCTCATGCCCTCTTGCCTGTCTTTCCTCCACCACAGGATGACACAGAAAGAAGACCCTCTCCAGAGATAAGTCCCGTGACCCTGACCTTCCCCATCTCCAGGACTATAAGCAATAAATCTCTTTGCTTTAGAAATTATTCAGTACCAGGAATTTTTTTTATAACAGTATGACAGCCCTGTTATAACATGGTAACATCCCTCCAAGAAAGCTTAATTTGTAGCCAAGATTGAGGACATCTTGGTGTGGTATAGGATGTATAAAATCTTCGTTTCACTGCAGAGTGCCTGGGAGAGTTTTTGTAAGACTCTAAAGTATAATTTAATCTCTTAATTTTCAAATCTCATTTGTTTTTCAGCTCTTCCCTGGTTTTTCATGTCTCTGATGTAGCCTGAAGACAGGTTCCCAGGGACAGATTATCATCTTTACTGTAACTCTAACTGTCCCCAACCTGACACACACTGGCACCTTCAATTCTTAGCCTGTCAGTGCCTTTGCCAGACTAGAAAAGCCAAGTTCATTAACTGCCTGTCAAAGAACAACTCTGTATATTTAAAGGAAACTTTTTCTTGCCTTACATTTAACATACTGCATTGCTGTGGCTAAATGTCCTCTGTGCCCCGAGGCTGGGACACAGTGGTATTTTGTGTAATGAGTCTCCACATGAGTCAAGCCATGGCCTCTTAATAGTCAGCAACATGGTGCAGAGTTCAATCTACAGGCCATTTGGGAATTCATATCAGATTCTCCAAGTTCACTTTCATTATGATACCAAATCGCCCACATACCCAGTAACCCCAGTGTCGAACTGTTGGACTCAAGTGGGTTTAGAGAATGATGACCCAACAATCTTCATTTATAGAAAACTGTATTCCACAGAGTTGAGATGGTTTGCCAGAGGAAATTGTTCATATCAAAATATGTATGAAATGAAATATTTCAGGTATGGGCACACATTTTATTATTATAGAAAAAGGATGTCCCAGGACCAGATAGACATACTCAAAAAGACTAAGGAATCAGTCACTTTTCTCACGAGAAATGGAGGACCTAAGTGAAGATTGATTTTTGACCTAAATAGGCCAACAAGCATTGCCACTGTCCCTATCCCTCCAGGCCCAGCTCCAAGCCCCAGGCAGAACCACGGCTTTGTGGAGCTTGCACAGTGGAGAAAGAGCTGGGAGAAGCAGGTGCAGTAGGAAATAGGGATGCCCACACCAAGCAAAACCAGCCTGTGCTGAACGTTCTCCAACTGGGTCTTGTTGAGCTCAGGAAGAGACGCAGTTCTGTTTGTGTCTGGGTCTGAGGTGTGGACCCTGCCTCAGGGCTGCTGGCCTTCTGGGACTCACTCAGGATGCTGGATGGTGGGCAGCCGAGGTGAACGAAACAGCTGCAAATGAAGCCCAAGCAGATCCCTCCTGCACCAAGAGAAGGAGCCGGTGGAGGGCACCTCACTGTTCTTGGCACACACCTCTGTATTTTATTGCCTGCTCCAGCTGGCTCACCTATCAGCACCGATAACTGCCTGGAAGCTTCCAGAACAGATGCTTTCCCAGCATTGGCAATCTTTGCCTTTTCTTAAGCATTTACTTCCTGGGCAAGGCTACAAAAGCTGGGCTGACACACAGCTTTCCTCCAGGAGGGGTACATTCTGGGGCAGGCAGGGGAGATGTCATGATGCAGAAGTCACAGCCAAAGCCCAGAGATCTGACTCCAGCCCCGCTGTCTCTGATGAAGCACAAGATCTTCCTAAAATGCCTCCTTTGGAGGAACAGGGTAGCATTCCTGCTACCAGGATTCCTGAAGCAGTTCCTTGAAAGCACATTCCTTAAGCAAGACTCAAAGATCCTGTCTTGAAATCATTTGACATTATTTGTTTTAGGAAGCAGAATTAGGGTAAAACCAATTAAGGATAAGCTTAATTTGGATGAATATGGTCCTAATTAAGTTAAGAATTTGATGAGTCAATTTTTTTGGAAGCAGTTCTCTGTTGTGTTCATATTTCTTACAGACCTATGTACAAATTCTGGAAACACAGTATTTACCTCTTGTCAGAAAGAAGCCAACCGAGGCCACCAGACCCTTCAGGAAGTGGTTTGCTCCAGATCTTCTCTCCTTCCCCTCCCCTGGCATCACACTGTTCCTAAAGTGGTCAGGGTCTCCCAAAGAATTGGGAGAAAACTATGCAGAGGCAAGGCCAGATTTTTTTTTGTCACCTGCTGGCTCTCTCTTCCTATTCCCAGGACTCCTTAGACCTCTTTTGGGGGCAAGAGAGGTATAAAGAATGCAATCACTCAGGGAATCCACCAAGTGCACAGGACCCAGTCAAACCCAACATGGGAAGAGGGCAAGCATTCTGGATAGAGAGTGGATGACAGCTGAAGTCACTTATAAGGAGGGCGGACAGGAACCTCACCTTCAGCAAGAGAAATAAATCTAAGGAACTTCAGCTTTGTTAAATTTATTTAGCTAGTTAGTTAATTTTCCCATTTAAAAGCTGAGAATAATGAAGTCAATGTTGGTGGCACACTACAGGGCTTTGTGCATGAAATAACCCTGTGAAGGCCCTGCTTTACTTCTGCTGCTCTCTCCAAAGCTTGAGCCTGCCTTCCACGCCTGTTTACTTTGATTCTACCGCTCCTTCAAAAGCCAGCTCCTACACCAAACAGTGTATGACCCCTAGGTGATCACCCATCTCCATGGTGACCCGCATCCCCCTCTTCGTCTCTTTCTCCTACAGCGCCCATCATATTCTCACTTATACTGAATGATCTGAAGATGTGCCTGGGCATCTCCTTCCAAGAGCTCCAAAGGTCAGAGATGCTCTTCTGCACCTTTGTCCCCACTCTCACAGAACATCTCAACAAAGGTTTCTGAGTTAAGTGAGAATACAAAGTGCTAGAGTCAATTCCACTCTGATGGCAAAGTGAACAAGAATAACCATGCAAAACCTCTTGCAATGCAGTGTGTTTTTATATTTTAAAATTCATATTATTTTCGTTATATTTTTCATATTAATTTTATAGTATTCATAGTTATATATGTATTTGTAATCTAGTTTACATTTTTTGTCACCTATTCTCAGTACCTCTTGCTTTTCTTTTTTTCCACCGTGCTTTATCACCTGATATAATATAGTTGTCTTGATCATTGTGTTCCTTGTTTAATGTTTTCTTTCCCACAAAAATGCAGGCATTTGAGGACAGGGATCTTTGCGTGGTTGTTCTTTGTTCTATCCCCCATCCCTAGAACTGTGCCTGGCCTGTGGTGGGAACTCAGTCCACATTCATCAGAAGCAGGCATCCATGCATGAATGCCCAAGCGTTCCATTCAGCTGCCAGAAAGAAAGGTCCCAAATCACCGGGAAGTCTCGCCCTCCGAGGTGGCATCAGTGCGTCCCTCTGAAATCTCAAAGTGAACCTTCCTTTCAAATGGCTCAATTGCCAGTTGCATGTCACAGACCAGCCCTAGCAGATGAGCTCAGAGGGTCTCCTCCAGGAAAGCCCTAGCAGATGAGCTCAGAGGGTCTCCTCCAGGAAGGCAGCAGGGCATCCACAGATGGGCCTCAACTCCTCTGATCAGTAGCCCCGAAAGGCAGGAAGGCAGAGGGCTTCCACCTCAAGAAACTCACCACATGGTGAACGCCAGCGCCACGTGTGAACGCGGCAGAGACCCTACGGCCCTGACCCGAGATGAGTTACGGTTACCCCAGGGCCTTCCTTTGTGGAGCTGGGCATTTCTGCTTAATTCAGATGCAGACAAAAGTGAGTTAGCAGGATGGAGGGCAGCTGCTCCCAGCGTTCCTCGGAAGTCCTCGGTTTCCCCATTACTATAATCAAGATGAGATAGCAATAATGTGTTCCACATCCCATTTCCCTTTCACAGAAAAGAGCCAAGAACCTTCCTAATCAAATAAGATGAGACGAGATGAGGTAAAATAAAATAAAATAATAAATGTTTACTCTTTCAGGCTGGTGCATAGTATTCAAGTATTGCTGAATGGAAGGTCTACTTTGAAAACAAAGTGAAGACCAGCATGGTAGTGGTTTTAATTTTCTTTTGATGCTTTTAGGTATTTTCCAAATTTTCTACAAGAATGCCCATAATTCAATATTAATGAAAAAAATGTTTTCATTGCTCTACAGCGGTGAGATGCCCTAAAAAAAAAAAAAAAAAAAAAAAAAAAAGTAAGCGAAGACACGCGCAGAGGGGGAAAAGAAGGTGAGGGGCTGAACTACACAGATCGCTGTTCCACTACCCGCGTGGCTGCGCTTCCCACTGGGGCGGTCCGCTGGGCTCGGTGAGACTGAGACGCCGTTCCCTTCTGATTAGGAGCCCCCGACTTACCGGCGTCCGGGTCTCCGGGATCGCCAGGAAAGGAGCAGGTCGGCGGGCTGGGCGCCCGAGCCAGGCACTGGGAACCCGGAGGCGGCGCCCTGCTCCGGCCAAGGAAGCCGGGGCGGGCGGGGCCTCCCACGCCAGGCAGCGTCCAGTCCGCTTGCGCTGAGCCCTGGGTCCCCGAGGCGACCCCATCCCAATCAGGATTTCAGCACCTTACACCCCAGGCCAAGCCACCATGTGCACAAGGGGAAGCGCTCTGAATCCCACTGTGAGGCTCAGGGCCGGCAGAAACTCCGCAGGAGACAGACAGATAGATGCAAAACAGAGCTACATTTGGAGTTTGAGGTTAGCGGAGAAGAGGTCTTTCTGGCCAAAGGAAAAGCTTTCTGGGAGACACCCACTCACAGTACTGTAGGCTGTGCGTCTGTGCAAACACCCCTTAAACCATCTCCAAACAGAATCATTTGAAAGATGGTTTAAAACCTCACCAGGCTCCTTTTGGCTTTATCTTGCTCTTCTGCTGTAGCTGTACACCTATTCAGGCTTGCTTATGGGGTGTCCACCCAGAGCTGAGGGTGCAGGTGCACTAGGCAACAGGCACCCACAGTCACTGGAGGCCGCCGAACCTTGGCACTGCACTCTAAGATGCTTGGGCCGCCTTCAATGGCCTTTCTGTTGTCTCAGGGGCAAGAGGCCAATGGCCAGGTGACTTACCTGCAAATTTCACGGCAGTTTCCCACCGGCTTGATAGGTCAGAGGAAGAAAGAACAGTCCCCAGATGACTGCCAGGTGCTGCAGAGTAACATTCAGGCTGGACCTGGAGGCAGGTAGCAGAGGCAAGTGTGTGACCCAGGGCCAGAAGACAGTCCAGAGCCACCATGTTTGCTTCCTAGGCAGGTCACTGCTTCCTGGGGAGGAGGTCAATTGAGGCGCTCCCAGGGGACCACACTTGGCACAATCTAAGACACGACCTACACCTTGCTGACAGAGGGGATGTGGAATTCTCTCCATGTGGGTGGGAATATAAGACCACGCAGTATGACTTGGGGAAGTCCAAAGCTTCCCATAGCCTTCGACAAATTACACACTTTGAAATCAGTTCTATGGAAAGGATCCACACTGTAGGAAAGTCTTAGTAGTTTTACTTACAAATAACTGGCAGGTGTATGTCTAAGAATAGAAAAATGGCTAATTAAACGGCACACATGCTAGAATGTTATTTGACATAGTGCAATATTGTCGTAATCTTTCAGACAATGCTTACAAATAATTTGTAACAACACTGGGTGTCTTTGTATATGATATCTTACATTACATGGGAAATACAACACCACGATACAGAATGCTGAGTATTATTTCAAATCATAGTAAGGAAATATACCACTATGTGAACTTGTTAGCAGTGGATTTATACCAGTTCTATTTATGCTGTGCTGCTGCCTACCTTTCCCCAAAGGACTCCACCAGGAGGAAAGCTGGGCAATGAATGGAAACAGAATGTTTGTCTCACCGAACATCATAGGGGCTCCTTTGTTCATCATTCAGGTAGACATGCATGGTGTTCTCATATGAAACATCATGAATTCTGGTTTCTATTATAAAACTCAAGGGACCTGGAAAGGCCATGGTCACTTTTGGCAGAACAAATGGGCAGCGCAGAGCTGATGATGTGGCCTCCTCCACACAAAAGTGTGAACTAGAGAGTTCACCACAGACTCTCAACCCTACGCTGTCTCCTACAAGGACCAGTTCTGTTCACCATGTCCTGTCCAGTTCTGTAGTATCGAGTTGGTTCCTGCTTTCTAGCCCCTCCCAGGACCCACTTTCTGCCCCTTTGCAGACACCTGGCCTCTCCTTCTTATGCATATCCGAGAGTCCACTTCTTCAGTGAATTGCTTTGACCTTGCTCATCTGCTGTGTTGTAAGAGCTTTGCTGGTTGCGCCAGGTCTGTATGCTCTGTTTATCATTTTAGATCAATGTTTATTACTTTTCTCAAACTCTTCTCAGGGATTTGAGAACAACTTCAGCTCTCTTCCACCCTCCTCTAAAAAGCACACATGTGCAACATTTTGCTTACAGTTCCAGAGATTTACAGACAGCACACATTAGGTGGTGCATGGCTGTTACATTAGAGATCATTGATTTAGGGTCAGGGCTCTTCCATTAAGCAAACTCAACTGTAAAGCATAAATTCTATGAGTGTGTACTGTGTGCTGGACTCCAGAGATGCCCCTGAATGTTGCCCAGTTGGTGAACAAGAAGACATTCATTAAAATAGTCATTTAACCTGCCTGGCAAGTGCAGGATCCTGAATTCAACCCCTGGTACCGCAAAAAATAAAAATAAAAATAGTCATCTAAGCTGCCCCTGCCCAGATATTGGGGATATATGCACTAATTCACAGTCACTCAAGGAAGACAGTGCAGCTGGCTATGGACCCACTATTCAGGCAACACAGCTGCCCTTGCATTTGACAAATAACCATAATCTTTATGGTATTATGGAAAGAACACACATCCAATTAAGAAAACTTTTCCAAAAGAAATACTGAGTTCCCACCCCCTCTGTCTCTCCCCACCCCTTTTTTTGTCCCAGAATAATGCTGTGCTGATAGGGACATGGATAAATTAATTACAGTTTGCAATGTTATTCATGAGTAGGAAGGAACACTAAATCTACCCACACAATGTTTGACATTTAAATATAAACACTGTCTTTATGCACATGTGCTTTTTTAACTCAACCAGTCCAGTTGACCTAGACCTGGGGACGATCCTTTCAAATAGTGTGGATTTAAAGGCAAAAGGTAGCAATATGCTGGGTGTTTTCCCAGCCAAGGAATAAGGAGATGCAGGAATCAGATTAACATCTCTTCAGGTCTGATATTATTTTGGTGTACTTCCAATGCCTGAAAGCATAGAGACAGGCTATGGTTGGTGTCCTTGAAATGGAAGGACATTGGGAACCCTCACTTAAAACCAGTATGGGTGGCCTTTCTGGGAGAGTGTGCAAAGGTAACCTTTTAGAAACAACATTTTTCATAATCATGTCATAGTGTCTGAGTTATTTCAGGCACTAGCTTAAGCCTAGAGGTCTGGACCAGCATGGTTGTGTGGTTCCCCACATGGGCATTGAATGAGTAAGTGGATAAAAAAGAGACAGAGTCTAGGAGAGTCAAGGGATGAAGAGGAAACATATTCAAATGAGATCTTTAGAAAAGCAAATTTTTCAAATGTGTAAAAATCTATACAAAACAAAAGATTTTGTTGACAATCAGAATTTTCAAAATGAATCCTTAGTCTACATAACACTTTGATCTGACCTTAGATCAAAAATTTTCTTTAAAAATTTCTTAGCAAACCTAATTTGATAATTAGTCACTTCATCTCATTCACTGAGTTCCTGAGTAAGGGTAAGGTACAGGGTATGCAGTAAAATTCTGTTCAAATTTTCCCACCTTTTGAGAGACAGCTAAAATGCCAACCTTTTCCTGTCACTAACCCATCTCCCCAACCCACACACATGACAATTTTCTGGCAGAAGGGGTGACTTTCCTTCTATACTGGAATAGCTGTGTAGTTTTCAACAGCATCAAAGTATCCTGTTCAACCTTCTTCTTCCCTTGATGGTGTCAGGACTAAGGGAAGCATGGACCAACTTTTGCTGGGAACCTGACAACAGCTTCTGGACTGATTTACTGGCCTCCCCTGGCCTTTATCCATCTGACTTCAGGTAGTCTGTTTTACCATCTTCATTTTCCACAATATGTCACTTGTTGATGACAACGTCAGGTTTCCTCCAAAGCAGTACGCTCCCAAGGACCAAGTCCTACCAGTTGATCTATTTTTTGTTTGGCCAGCAAGGAGCTTGGCCTGTGGAAAGGGCTTCACATATAAACTGGTCATTAATATATCTATGATTTTAGGCTCACCCTTCCTGGAACAATTGTAGAGCAGTCTGTACCAACTAATTATGCCTGAGAACAAGGCAGGTTCAGTGGATACTTTTTGGATCAAGTTAAATTCAGGGGAATTCTGGGGTATTAAAATTTGGACTAGAACAGTAAATGGGGAGCATAAATGTGAATGACATTATCTAAATTAAAATCTGTTGGTATGACAGCAGATCAGACCTTTCCTCCTCTGATATTGTTCTCTTGGAAATCACAAAATGCCTAAGGAATTGTAAGTGTTGACAGAGAAATTGTCTTTAACAAATGTCTTCATTACTCAGTGTTTTCTTTCTCTTGACAGCAAGAGTGACCCAAAGACTAAAGTGAGAAGGGGTCTGGACCTCCTCAAGGAGTTCCAAGCTCAGGAACCATCCACTTGCTAAAGCTGAGCTTTCTTTTTTCTTTTGTTCTTTTGTCACTGGGGCTGATAAGAATAGCTGCCTTGTTTGACTCAGAGAGACAGTGATGAACTAAAATAGCTTCTTTAAATTCCCATGCACAAGGCAGCAAATTGTAAATAAGAAATTAAGGCAGGAGCATTCTGGGGGAGGACGTTCAATGAGTTTTCGCTTCAATTCATTTGTCAGCTCTGAACACAAAATAATGACAGGAAAGGTACAAAAGTAGAAAGCTAAAAAAGATATCTACTTCAGTAGAAGCAGAAGAGAAACTTTTGGAAGACTCTAACCCACTGGGCTTTTTGTCTGAAAATCCACAGGGAACTTAGCCCTTTCTAGGCAAATCTATCAAGGTGGCAGACCAAGATGGCAGACCAAGATGGCAGACAAGAAACAAGTATGTGGCTTAAAATCAGAAACTGGAGAGTGGGAGGGCCAAAAGAATGCCTTGCTACTGCCTAGAAATTAAGACTTTGAAAGCATGAAGGTCTAAGAAGGTGATTCTAGAGACCCAAGCCCCAGGTGAAACCTAAGCCTCATGAAATACCAGCTTCTTAGTGACCTAGCATCCCCAAGGCCATTGTCGGGCAGAACACCAAAACACAGTTATAAAATCTAGCCCAGAGTTGAGTGGAAGCTATCACAAAATGGTGATCAGAGAGGGAAGAAATAGGAAAAGAAACAAAATAAACACTCAAAATGCCCCTAAAAATAGAAGCTATAAAACATAACAAAACTCCCACACTAAGAGCAGCTGATAATCCTTATTTCATTTTATGAAGCTAGTGTTCACCAAACCACATAAAGCAGGATCAAAAAGGAAAATCATAAGACAACTATACTCCTAGAAACAGATGGAAAATGCTACATAAAGCATTAGTAAATAGAATCCTGCAATTGGAAAATAAACAATATACCATAACCAAGGTAGTCTTATTCTAGGAATGCCAGATGGTTTGTCACAACAAAAGAAAATCAGTAGACGTAGTTCACATATTAATAGTGTTAATATTATAATATAATGGCTAATTTTACATGCCAACCTGGCCATGAGGTGCCCAGATATTTTGTCAAACAATCCTCAGAGTATGTTGGTGAGGGTACTTTGGATGAGATTAACATTTAAACCTATAGATTGAATAAACCAGACTGCCCTCTCTTCTAGGAGTGGGCCTCATCTGATCAGTTAAAAACCAACTTGCTCTGGATAAGACAGAATCCTCCTGGCTGTCCTAAAACTGGAACATTGACTCTTCCTGTTTCTGCAGCAGTCTGTTGGCCTTTGGACTCAACGTGGACACTGCCTCTAAAGATTTTGGATTTGCTAGTTCCCCTAAATGCATGAGCCTATTTTATGAGAAAAATATATACTCTGAAAGACTCTGACTAACATGCATAGTATTAAAGATAAATTCATTTAAGTCTTTCCACCATTTTAGTGATGTATTAATGAAGAAAAAAATCACACCAGCATGCTTGACTTTCTTGACTTCAGTGAGCACCTGTGACTGTGCTGAGTGTTTATTCTACGCCAGGCTCAGCTTCAGGCACTGTAAGGCAGAAATCAAGGAAAGACACACACAGCTGCTTCTCGGACAGAACTTGTATTCAGTGTGGTGGCCACGGTGAGGTGTGGGGAGCAGGAAGACCAACAACAAGTAAAACAACAAGTAAAATTTATAGCATGTAAAATTCAGAAGTGCCATGCAAAAATAAGTAAGCAGGGAAGGGAGTAGGGCTTGTCAGCTGGGCTGGTGGGGCATTTGTAATATTAAATTGGGAGGCACGGAACATCTCAAAGAGCAAGTGATGTTTATGTACAGACCAAGTGATCTGGACATCTGGGAGGTCTGGAACACCTGGGAGGGGGCAGAGAGAGAAGCAAGGGTAAGGACCCCAGGGAGAAAAAGGGCCTGTGGAATGGCTTGGACATCATTTGTCCCTCGAGATTCATGTGCTGGAAGGCTGGTTCTCAGTGAGCAGTACAGGGGGGAGCAGGCTCATTGGCGATGTTTGGAATTATGAAGGAGCCACCTTAGAAGAGGTAACTAAAGGCATTGGAGGAGCAGGTTAGTCACCATGAGAACAGGTTGTTACCAAGTCGGGTCGCTCCTCGCGCCTCTCTGCCTTGCACACGTGCTCCTCTATGCACTGAGCTGCCTCCTCTCCACCATGCTGTGAGGCCAGAGGAGGCCTTCGTAAGAGAGCACCATGCTTTACGGACTTCCTAGCCGGAAACACTGTGAGCCAAAATAAGCTCTTTTTCTTTATAAGGAACACGTCTTGGGCATTTTATTATGCTAATACAAAGCATACTAACACAGTCTGGTTCTAGAAGAAGGAAATAGACCCGTGTAGCTAAATAGAGAGAGAATACAGGGACACAGAGAAGGGTGAAGAAGTCCCAGAAATGGGAAGGAAAGATCTTCTAGGGACTGATACAAACTTTTGCACGATGGGAAACTCTGGCTGGTTTTGAACAGACAAATATGATGCTTTTACTTATATGTTAGTCTAGTCTCTCTGGCTACTAAACTAAAAACTGACTGATGGTGCTTAAGAAGGGAGACTAGGCAGGAAGCTAAGGAGAGTTGAAGTGCAATGGAAAGGTGAGAAGTAGTGGTCAGATACTGGATTATATTCGTACTTACTAAAGTCACATTTTTTGAAGTAAAATTTAAATCCAATGAAATTTATCTTTGTGAGGTACAAAATTTGGAGAATTTTGGCTAAAGTATAGCTGTGCCATCAAAATCATCATAAAGATAGAAAGCATTTCTTTCTCTCCAAAAAGCTCCCCTGTACACCTCTGTGGCAAGTCCTTTTCTTAACTCCAGCCCATGGGAGCCCCTGGTAGGAATTTTGTTCCTATAGTTTAAACTTTTCCTGAAGGACATACAAATGAACATGCAATCTATAGCCTTTGAATGGAATCATATAGTACACATCATACAGTCCAACTGCTTTCAACTTAGGAAAGTGATTTGGACATTCATTTAAGTCAATTGAGATAGCTCTAGTTTTTGTTTTTTTTTTTAATCTTTTTAAAAATTTATTTATTTGGCACAGGGTCTTGCTACACAGCTTAGAGCTGCAGTGATCCTCCTGTATCAGCCTCCCCAGTGCTAGGATTGCAGGAGTGTGCCACTACGCCTGATTTCAGTGGTTGGCATGACGTACCCCAGGCTTGGTAGCTGGCAAGGCATGCAGTACCTGGGATCAAATCCAAGTCCTTGCACTTGCCAGGCAGATGCCTATACCACTGAGCCATCTCCCAAACACCTACTTTTTCTTTTTATACATTTTCTCTTGATAGTTTTTTTTTTTTTACTATTGATAAGGAAGTAGGTAAAAATACTGAAGATATTAGGAAAATTACTAGTCATAATTCACCGAGTATCCCGTAATCTATAAGTAACTATGAGAATAATAGAAAAAAACTATAAATTAAAAAACAGCAAATTATGTTTCTTATATTTAAATAAAGGTGAATAAAAATGCTTTATCACACCAATGGATAACAGTAAGGAAAACACTTTGAGAAAAAGTGTTAGCAAATAGAAATAAAAATACACTACAAATACATACAAATATTTTAACAATCATTCCTGAAAATATAATAAACACATTAAGACTATAATTATAACATGAAATAATAAAATCTACCTACACATTGCTTTTAAAATAATATCTAAAATAAAACCAAATCAAAGAGTTCAGAATTAATGGGAAAAATATCCCAAGCAAAATCTAAATCATAGAAATCTAAAATAACAATATTGACAGTAGAAAAACTAAGAATCCAGGGGAATAATAGAATACCAAGGTCACCACAATTTAAAAAAAGGATACAATCTACTAGAAGATATTAAAATGATGTATTTATGTATACTTAGTTACACAGACTAAAAATATATAAACCTATAGTTGTAAAGTTACAAGAAATTGAGATACCTAGATTAAGAAGAATCAGGATGTAGAAAGAGGTTTAATAAACTTCTGTCAGGATAGGAAGAACCAACATTGTGAAGATGGCCATACTCCCAAAATTGCTGTACAGATTTAACACACTCCCTATCAGACTACCACCAACATACTTCACAGAGCTAGAGAAATCATTCCTAAAATTTATTTGGAACCAGAAAAGACCTAGAATAGTAAAGGCAATCCTGGGCAATAAAGACAAGGCAGGAGGCATTACAATTCCTGACTTGAAATTATACTACAAGGCTACTGTGATAAAATCAGCATGGTACTGGCAATGAGATAGACCTGAGGATTAATGGAATAGATTAGAAGACCCTGAAGCCCCTACGAACACACTCAGCCACCTTATCTTTGACAAAAGGGCCAAACATACTCACTGGAAGAAAGATAGCCTCTTTAACAAATGGTGCTGGAAAAACTGGCTCTCTACTTGCCAAAAACTCAAACTTGACCCAGGTCTATCACCATGCACTAAACTAAAGTCAAAATGGATTAAAGATCTAAACATTAAAGCAGAGACACTAAATCTCCTGGAAAAGAAAGTGGGAGGAACTCTTGAAGACATAGGGGTGGGCAAAGAGTCATGAACAAAAATCAAATTGCATGGGGAACAGTTGAAAGAATTGACAACTGGGATCTGCTCTTACTGAGAAGTTTTTTCACATCAAAAGAAATTACCAACAAAGTGAAAAGACAACCCACAAATTTGGAAAAAATCATGACAAATAAGTACTCAGACAATGGTCTGCTCTTTAGAATTTATGAAGAACTAAAAACACTAGGGCCCTAAAATTTAAAGACCCAATCCAGAAATGGGCATCTGAGATGAACACACACTTCTCAGAGGAAAAAATTAAAGAAGAGAATAAATATATGAAAAAATGCTCCACATCACTAGCCATCCATGAAATGAAAATTAAAACCACATTGAGATATCATCTCACCCCAAAAAGAATGGCTATCATAAAGAAATCACCCAACAACAAATGTTGGAGAGGCTGTGGTAAAAAAGGATAATAATCTGAACAGAATCTACTAGACTCATCAAGTTAATATACAGATAGGAAACAAATCCATACAAAGATGTCTGTTATAATTTGAGCAGATGAAATGGTTTCACACAGGGATTCTGGGTAACAATTAAGATGTTGCTTTATATAGAGAGTGGATTGTGGCCACTGTGTAAATGGACAGCATATAGCAAGAAATACTGGTGTGGAAATTTACAGGCAAGGAGGAGGAAAATGCCAGAATGCTTCTCATAGTGAAGAGTTTGAATTGGAGATATCACCAGGAACTCATGTTTAGCTTAATATAGATGTGGAGGTTATCTATAGAGGTGTAAGTGGCTCCATGGTAGACTGCTTGCCTAGTAGGTGCAAGGCCGTGGGTTCCATTCCCAGCATCACCAGCACCACCACCAAAGAACAAAACAAAATAACAACACCCAGTAACAACAAAATGCATACCACCCCAATTTTGGTATCTTAAACTGTTTTCCAGTAAAAGAAGCCAGGACTTCTTGTACAAATGGCTGGCCCTAAAACTGGGGCAGGCAACAAGCAAGATAAATCTAGAACATCTGACAGTGCTGTTGATGGGCATGTGTCAAAGAACGCAGGAACCAACATGAAGACTACTCATGGCCAAAGCTGAAATAATTTGAACAACAAAATAAAGTCATTTGGATTACAATTCAAGATACAGGGTAAATAGATGTAAATCTAACTGATGGAAAAAATGACTGAATAATTAGTGAGGGAGAAGAGACAAATCTACCTTGCAGAAAAATTCCAAATAGTTTATGTTTCCAGACAAGGGAACAAAACCTCCCAATCCTTAGTGGAAGGCCAGGAGTAATGGCTTCTTTTCAAAGCTTGCAATATGGAAAGAGGGAGAGAAAATGACTTCGTGGTGGAGAAATCTGATAAACACTGCCTCGGGCAGGCGACCAAGGCCGCCATCAGTCCTCATAAATCATGCTGACAGTATGTGTGCCTGATAGGATGTGATGAAAATAGAACTTCACCGCTGTGGGTTTCCTCTTAATAACCTACAGCCCCAACCTTATCATGAGGAAAACATCAGACAAATGCCAGCAGGGGGGCAGCCTATGAGATATCCAACCAGCCTTGCTCAAGCTTCTCAAGGGCATCCAAGAAAGGAAAGCTTGAGAAACTGCCACAGCCAAGAGAAGCCTGAAGAAACCAGAAGACTAAGTACAATGTGGGGCCCTGGAATATAAGAAATGGATATTAGAAGTAGGGTATGACTCTTAGCATGACGTGTCAACCTGATTGCATTTGGGATCTTCCTTGGGCTCCATAGACCACACTTCTAGATGGGCCTGGAAGCACAGCCCTGGGGTCTGAGTCTGTTCCCATGCCCTTTTCTCTCTGGCACCATTCTGCTGTTCTGCTTCCTGGTACTGTACACAGAACACTGTCCCATCATGTCCTTCCACATGACATTCCTGCACTGGAGGCAGCTGGACATGGATTGAATTACCTTGAAACATGGGTCAAATGAAAACTCTTCTTTAAATTTTGTGTATCATGTATCGTGTCCCAGTGACCATAAAGCTGACCAATACAAGGGGATTTGGAGGTAATGTGGTGAGGTGTGTGGGAAATCCCTGGACTATCTTCTTTATTTTTCTGAAAATCCAAAACAGTTGTAAAATCGTATTTTTGAAAAACATTCAAAATAAAGGAAAGATGGGGCTGGTGAGATGGCTCAGTGGTCTAAAGCACCTACTTAGAACAAGCTTAGCAAAGCACAGGGACCGCGGTTCAATCCCCCAGCACCACATGTCAGCCAGCCCCGCCCCCTGGTGAGCTAAGCTGACCACACACACACACACACACACACACACACACACACAAATAAATAAATAAAAATTTCAAAATAAAGGAAAGAAGCCAGATACAGCCCACTGCTCTGCACTCTGTGCAGCATTAAATGGGCAGCTATGGCTGAGAGGTGAGGAAAGCAGTTCTTTGGGGGCAGCACAGCAGATGGGGAACGGATGATGCTAGAGATGGGGCTTCCGAGGTGCGATTAGCATCTTCTCTCCTGGTCTAGTCTGTGGTTACACATGAAAACTGACTATGAAAATTAATTGAACTGAAACATTGCCTGTATAATGCAACTGATTTCAATAATGGAAAGAAAATAATGAATTAGAACTGCATATCCACATAGATAAATCTAAAAAGTAATGTTGAATTTTAAAATGTTATGAAGTAATACGAATGCATGTCAGTTTAAAAACTTTACCATCCGGAGACTTGTAACATGGAAGTGGCAGGGAGAAGCCCAGGTGAACTGCTCGGCCTGGAGGACCTCAGACTCCCTGTGCGAAGGCATTTGGAGGGAACATGGGTGAACTGCTCAGCCCAGAGGATGCCAGATATGTGGCGGGGAGGTACAGAGATGGAACTCAGGAGAACTAGCTGACGTACAAATTCCTAACTTAGGATCTGTTTTGTTATATAACTGTAGTCTTTGCTCCTATGGTCTAAAGTACAAAACCATTAGTTATCAAAGTTTGTTAATTTCTGAACTTCACTTGCTGTTGTTATTATTGCTAATTGTGTTACTATAACTGGGATACCATATCTGCTTAATCACATGTTCCTCATTCATTCTCATTTTCAGATGAGTGTTTACAGTTTGTTGTTGCGTTCTTGTTTTTATTTCCCCCTTCTCTTTTTTTTTAATTAATTTTATTGAGAAACAAATAGCTATGAGACAGTTTTAAAATCGATTAGTAGGACAGTTTCAATAATTAATACATTGTATATTGTTGTCTTTGCAGTGGTTATTCATAATACAAGATATAGACATGATATCCTGTCCAAACACTATTAGTACAAGTCTTTCTTTTCATTGAATTAAGAGAAAGTAGCTATATATCTAGCCTAACTATTTTGTATATACTGATACAAAACAGTCCTTCATTTGTATCCCCTTTTTTTTTGTTTAGTTTTGTCACAGATGGGTATTCCACTGTTATTTAAATATTGTAGGTGTGTGAATTCAGCAAAATAATCCAATATAGTTCAGTAGTCCACAACAGTAATGGGTTATCCACAGGACTGGAAATGTCAGAAGTTGTTGCCTTGAGCCTTTTTCAGCTCAGCATATTAATATAGCTTTACTTTTTTACCTATTTTTTATACTTTTTTGCTGGATGGTTAAGACCAAGATAAAGCAAAACCTATATAACAAGAAAAGTAACTTTTGTATCTGCCAAGGTCAGTCAGTTCCCCTCAGGATTTACCCTGAAACCCTACACCACAGTTTGTAGATCCTTTGTCAGTGTCAGCCATGTGGATGAGTCACAGCCATTGCTTGACCAAATTGCTCTCTGTGAAAGCCTGAGAGAATGTTTTCTGTCCATGTGACTCTCCTTAAGCACACTCTACATCATCGATCACTTTCCTCTGTGGCCCCATAATCTCTTTGATTAGTAAATTTTCTCCTTTCTCTCTTTGCCTCCCATTTTCTTCACCAGTTTCCCAAAGTTTGCATCATCTTCCTTTCTCCTCAAGCCTTGCTTCTAACCTCTTTTTATTTTATTTCTCTAATTTCCCCCCTAAATTTTCTCCCTTAAAGGTAAGATCACCATATTGAGGGATTATTTACTATAAATGATTTTTTGTTTTGTTTCAGAGTTTACTAAATAACCACAAACATAGTTCATACAGTTAAAGGTGGCAAATTAATAGTTACCACAGCTTGTCATTTTCTAGGCTGTTTTTGATGCTCTTGCTATTGTTGATTGCACTACTTTAGCCAAGGTGACATAATTGTTTTAATCTTCCTGGTATGTCAAGATTGAGATTGCTTAAGGGTCATAAACAATTCTATAAGCCAATGCCAAAGAACCAGGAGCTAGGCCAAATAGGCAACAATTTCTCATTCCAAATAAATTGAAAAGGTCAGATCTTGCAACAGACTTAAAATCCAAAAGCCAACTACACCTGAAAAAATCTCTGAGAAGTAATAATTTCCAAAGGATTCTCAATACTAGCAATAAAACTACATGCCATAAGTAATTTACATACTCATCACAAGAATTAAACTAAAAAAAAGAAAAGAAAATGAGAAAACACTTAAGCAAGACACAACCCCAGACTTACAGTGCACCAAAAGCAGCCACAGGGTGCAGTGAAATGGAACAATTTGAAAGCCACCTATCTGGACTCTAAAGTGGCAACAGCAAAAGTAACAAAGCAGATGAATAAGGCTCTAGAAAAAATCAAATAAGAGATAATTTCTCAGATAACTACAGAGATATTGACCAAATGAAAGACATGGAGGATGGGGTATAACTCAGTGGCACAGCACTTGCCTGGCAAGCTCAAGGTCCTGAGTTCAATTCTTAGCACCAGAAAAAAAAGGAAGAAAGAAAGACATGGTTAGTGACTCCAGTGCAGATATAGTTTTTAAAAAAATAGAGGAGCTTAGGGCAAAGAAGCTAAACCATGAGTGCCAAACACAGGAAATTGATGGCGAAATAAGATATTTCCTTGACAAAGAATACCTGAAGAATTTCATGACCACCAAACCAGCACTCCAAAATGTACTGAAGGATATTCTAGAAGAGATAATGAGGACTACAACTCATAAACCCCAAAAGAACAAATATACCAAGCCAGGAAAGTAATTAAGCAGAGGGAGAAAGAAGGGAATCAACAACAGGAAAATACCATGACAAAAAGTTTATATATATATATATATCAGTTATAACCATTAACATAAATGGTTTCAATTTGCTCATCAAAGGAAACAGAGTGGCAGAATGAAGCAAGAACCAAGATCCAACAATATGCTACACACAAAAAATACACTTAGTTAAAAAAGAAATTCATGGACTGAAAATCAAAGAATGGAAAACAATACTACATATAACAAGAACCCAGAAAAAAGCAGGGTAGCTATTTTATTTGCAGGCAAAGTCGATTTCAAGCCAAGACTGATTAAGAGAGACAAAGAAGGTCAATATATAATTTTTAAAGGGACAATTCAAGAAGAAAACATAACAAATATATACCCAACTATACAAGACAAATATTATAAAACAAATATTAACAGTCATAAAAAATGAAATAAATACTCAATATCCCACAGTTACAAATAGATCAACTGGACAAAAAAAATCAACAAAGAAAAATCAGAACTGGGCCGAACTTCTGAACAAATGGACTTAGTAGATGTTTACAGTGTGTTCTACCCCACAACATTAGAATGCACATTCTTCTTAGCTGCACGTGGGATACTTTCCAAAATAGACCACATACTAGCTCATAGAACATGCTTAGGTAAGTTCAAAAGAATTAAAATTATCCCATTCATATTATCAGACAGTAATGCAATGAAATTGGGAAACAATGGTAAAAGAACCCACAAAATCTTCATAAACACATGGAAATTAAATAACACTCTCCTGAACAACCAGTACATCACAGATGAAGTTAAAGAAGAAATTAGACAGTTTTTACAATTACAATTCTTGCAAGAAAGCAAGAAAGTAAGAAAGAAAGAAAGATAGAAAGATAGAAAGAAAGAAAATGTTCTACAATCTGAGGTACAGGATCTCAGGATAAATCCTGAGGGCATTTCACTGACCTTCTCAGACCAAAAAGCTACAACTCTTGTTGCATAGGTCCTGCTTTACCTTGGTCTTAACCATCCAGTAGAAAAGTATGAAGACGAAATATAGGAAATAAAGCCATGCTGTTATGTTGAGCTGTGGGGGACTCAGGTCAATAATTTCTGACATTGCCAGTTAAACAGAAGACCCAATGCTATTATGGGCTACTGGACTCTTTTAGAATATTTTGCTGAGTTTACACACCTATAATATTCAACAACAGAACTTTAAAAAATTGGGGTATAACTATGAATGTCCATTTTGTATCTGTGTATTCAAAGTGGTTGGGATAGATATATAGTTGCATTCTCTTAATGAATAGAATGATTTTTTCTAATGGTGTTTGTAAGTAGGATCACAAGTCTGCATCTTGTACAGCAATTAACCACTAAGAAGAATATATGCAGTGTATTATTTGTTGAAACTGTACTTTTGATTTGATTTGAAACTGTCTCATTGCTATCTGTTTATCAATACAACTTTGAAAAGAAAAAAGAAAGAAAGAAAGAAAGAAAGAAAGAAAGAAAGAAAGAAAGAAAGAAAGAAAGGAGCAAGTCAAGCCCAAAGATCATAAGAGGGAGGAAATTATACAGATCAGAGCAGAAATTAATGCAATGGAGACAAAAAAAAATACAAAGAATTAATGAATCAAATAATTGGTTCTCTGAATGATTAAATAAAATTTTAAAAACCCTTAGCTAACTACATTTTAAAAAATGACTCAAATCCATGCAATTAGGAATGAAAACAGTGAAAGTGTGACAGAACCTGCAGAAATCCAGAAGATTGTCAAAACCTACTTCAAAAACCTACATTATTGAGGGCCGGGGAGATGGCTCATTGGAATATGCACTTCCCTGGCAAGGGCAATGGTCTGAGTTCAATCCTCAGTTCTGCAAAGAAAAAACAAACAAACAAACAACAACAACAACAACAAAAACCCTCTGCATTATAAAAACATAGAAAACACAAGAAATGGACAGATTCCTAGATACATATGAATTATCAAAGCTCAACAATAAAGGCATAAAAGTTCTAAATAAACCAATACCAGTCAATGAAATTGAAGATGTTAAAAAAAAAGATTTTTTTTTTGATGTATTTGGTACAGGGTCTACAGGGTCTCACTATACAGATCGGACTCATAGTGATCCTCCTGTTTTCAGCCTTCCAAGCGCTGGCATTACAGGCATGAGCCACCACTCTCAGTCTCATTCTCCTGTCTCAGTGCACCCCGGGGGCAAGGCTGGCATGGTGAGGATCAAACCACGGTCTCTGCATCTGCCTAAGTAGGCACTTTAGTCTGCTGAGCTACCTGGCCGGCCCGAAGATGTTAAAAATCTTAACCAACAAAGAAAAGCCAGGTGCTGAAGCATTCCTTGCTGAATTTTAATTGAAATTTAGAGAAGACTTAATAGCATTGTTTCTTAACCTTTAATGAAATTGAATTGGAAACAGTACTCCCAAATTCATTCCAGGAAACAAGCATTACCCTGATATCAAAACTAGAGGAGGATCCAGCCAAAACTAGAGGAGGACTACAGGCCAATCTCCCTAATGAACATAGAAAGTATGTTCATTAACATACTGGCAAACAGAATGCAGCAAATCATCAAGATTATGTACCATGACCAAGTAGAATTCATCATCCTAGGGATGCAGAGATGGTTCACCATACACAAATATAATATACCATATAACAAAGCCAAGGACAAAAACCATATAATCATTTGAATAGATGCAGGAAAAGCTTTTGACAAAGTCCAACACCCATTCATGATTTAAAAAAAAAACAGATCATAGATAGTTTTATCTCAATCTAGTAAAAACCATACATAATAAATCAACAGCCAAATCATACCATAGAGACAAAGTCTTTTACTATATAATCAGGAACAAGACAAGGTTGTCTGTGATCACTACTTTTATTCAATATAAGTAGAAATGGAAACATTAGCCTGAGCAAGTAGATGAGCGAAAGGAAAAAAAGGAATAAGGATAGGAGAGAAAGAAGTTAAATTATTATTTGCAATGACACTAGATTCTACATAGGAGACCCAAGGCTAGGGAGCCACCTCAGTAGAATAAGTGCTTGCCTGGCAAGCACAAGTTCCTGAGTTCAGTCCCTGGTACCATAAAGAAAAAAAAAATCCTCCAGTCTACATCAGAGACCCTAAAAATTCCACGAAAAAACTTACATATTTAATAAGCAATTTTAGTAGCATAGCTAGATACAAAGTCAGAACTCAATAATAAATATTGTTTTGGTACACAAGTAACTAACTCACTGTGACAGAAATGATAGAAAAAGCATCTTTCACAATAGCATCCAAAAGATTGAAGTACATAGGAATCAGTCTAATGAAGGAAGTAAAAGATCTTCCTGTTGAAACCCACAGTGTGCTGAAAAGGGGATCAAAGGTGATATCAGAAAATGGAAAAATATTCCTTGTTCTTGGGTAGAAAGAAACAACATCGTGAACAAGGCCACATTTCCAAAATTGTTATTCAGATTTAACACAATCCCAATCAAAACTCAAGAAAATAATTCTAAAATTAATTTGGAATCAGATGAAACCTAGAATAGCAAAGGCAATTCTGCAAAACAAATGCAAGGCAAGGAGCACTACAATTCCTCACTTTATATTTCAAAGCTACTGTGATAAAAACAGCATGGCACAGGCAAAAAAAAAAAAAAAAAAATAGGTCTGAGGATCAATGGAACAGATTAGTGTAGAAACAACTCCAAACACACTCAGTCATCTTATCTTTGACAAAGATGCCAACGCCATCACTGGAAGAAAGACAGCCTCTTTAATAAATGGTGCTGGAAAAACTGGCTTTGTACGTGCTGAAGATTAAAATTAGACTCATATCTTTCACCATGTACTAAACTATAATTGCAGTGGATCAGACATCTAAATGATTAAACAGAAACACTAACTCTTCTGGAAGACAAAATAGATCAAACTCTTGAAAACGCTGGTGTAGGCGAAGACTTTATGAACAAAACTTTGTTTGTACAGAAAATATCACAAAGAATCAACATTTGGATCTCATCCTATTAAAATGTTTTTGCAAAACAAGACAAACCACCAACAGAATTAAGACACAACCCACAGTGTAGGGAAAAAAAATGCCAGCTGTTCCTCAGATAAAGAAGTAATATCTAGAATATATATAGAACTAAAAAAAAATCCAGATTTTAAAAATTAAATAAAAATGAGCATCAGAAATGAATACATACTTCTCAGACGAAGAAGTAGAAATGGCAAATAAATAAATAAATAAATAAATAAATAAAATTCAGCATCATTGATCATTCAAAATGCAAATCAAAGCAATGCTGACATTCTGTCTCATTCCAGAAAAAATGGCTATTATCAAGAAATCAACCAGTGAAAAATGCTGACAGAGCAGTGGGAAAAAGAAACCCTTCTCCACTGCTGGTAGGAGTACAGCATGCTGCAAGCACTGTGCAACACAGTGTGAAGACTCCTCAAAAACCAAACTAGAGTTTCATTTGACCCAATTATTCCCTTTCTTGGTGTGCTCCCAGAAGAATTATAATCTGTTCAGAAAAGCAGTGCTTGTAAAGGTGTAGTCAATAAGGTTACAGTCACTAAAGAGATTAGAACCATTTAAAAGAAGCTTAGTGTTTGCACTGGAACAACTAGGGAGAATCTCAGAGACTGGCAAGGCCACAGCCATGACAGGGTCAGAGATATAGAAATGCAAATTTGTTTCATACTTTCCAGGGCACAGTGTTTTGAGAAAAGAGCCCCAGGGCACCTTATTCTCCTAGGACTTCCTAAATCAGCAAGATACTCTGAGGTCACTGCAGTTGTGGTTTGATCAGGTCCAAGTACAGCTTGTGCTGGCCATAGGTCTAGGAATCATCCAGATGATGTTGGGTTTTCAGGCTGTATAATGCAAAAATTAGAGATGTGAAAGCTTCTACTGAGATTTCAAAGGAAAGCCTGGGAGGCTGTGAATGCAGCTTCTGGTGGCAATGTGTACAGCTATGAGTGTGGAGCCAGAGCTTCAGCGGAGACTTGAGAAAGCTAGAGGAGCTAGCAGTAAACAAGATGCACGAAGAGAAGCTGCAGGCTCCAAGCAGAGCCAGCCCAAGAGAGCTACCACGGGGGTGGCAACCAACAAAGCAGTAGGGCTGGAGCCGCCCAAGCTTTTAGAGTCCAAGTCCTGTCACAGTATACCCAGCATGATGCACATGGAAATTTAGGATTTAATGTTTTACTTGTAGGTAAAAGTTTTATTTTGGGATGGGCCAGATAGCTCAGTGGATTAAAGTGCCTGCTTAGGCAATATAGGGGGCTGAGGGATTGATCCCAGGGCCTGCAGTGCGGGCTCTACCCCTGGGGTGTGCTGAGAGGGCAACTGAGACTAGTTGTGGTAGTATGTGCCTGTAATCCCAGAGCTTGGGAGGCTGAAAGCAGGAGAATCACTGTGAGTCCAATTTGTACAGTGAGACTCTGCAGACCCTGTGCTAAATACAAGAAAAAAAAGTTTTATTTTGGTTTGAGCATGTGTTTGTTTTTCTGTTTCTTTTTTTGGGGGGAGGGGACTAGGAATATTTACCCCCTGCCTATCCCACCATTGTAGTTTGAAACTATGTAACTTCCTTTTTGATTTTGACAGGGGCTTACAGATGAAACTATCATGAATCTCTGAGGATACTATGGGTTTGAGGCTGGAAAAGTTACGATTTGGGGAATAATTTAAATACATTTTGTATTGTGAGATAGACTTGCACTTGTTGAGTTAGAGACAACATGCTGTGATTTGGGAAAGTGTCCTGCAACTGACACAAGCATTACAGGCAATGTCACTTCACTACCTGTGCGAGGACTCCAAGGCTGTGGGTCTAAAAGAGTGAGGCCTTCAGACTACTGGGGGTATGTCTTCAAAGGGAATAGTGAAACACTCCTCCTCACTGTATTTCACTTTCTAGCTGTCAGGACAGCAGATATTTTCTGTCTACATGCTCCTGCCATACTGCTCTGCCTCTCTGCAGACCTAAAAGCAAGTCAAGTAGCCATGGACTGCAACCTCCAAAATGGTGAGCCAAAAGCCTTGCTGCTTATAAGTTGATTATCTCAGGTATTTGTTACAGTGACAGAGGGCTGGGGACATAGCTCAGCAGCACAGTGCCTGCCTAGCAAGCATGAGGTCATGAGTTCAGTTCCCAGTACAAATAGCAATAACACTAATACTAATACTAGTAATTAATAATAATAAAAAGAGAACGCTTGTCATAGTGACAGAACACTGACCATTATACTTGACAGTCTCCTAACTGGCCTCCCCTCTTTGTTCCTCTCCTATCCATCTTTTACATGATGATCAGAGAACCTTTCAGAACACAAAATCTCCCTATTTTTCTTCCCTACAAAGTGGCAAAGGATTTCCTTTGCTCAGAGGCTCTAGCCTACAATTGCTACCATCACATAAGACACTCCCTGGTGGTCTAGTGTTTAGGATTTGGGGTTGTCACCTAGTAACATATAAAAGATTCCTCCACATTCTGCCTCCTAAAGGCAGTTCTTGACCTTGGCTACATTTCAGAATCTAGGAGAACATTAAAAACTGCCCAGTAGTTATGGTTTAATTGGTCTGGGCTGAGTCCCAGCTATCTGAATTTTTATTTCATTTCCCAGGACCTGGTGACGCCTTCATGAACTATTTGTATATTCCTGTGCCTCTATCAGAAAGCTAGCTGTTTTCTAATCTCAGATCTAAGGAGATATGTAGTACTTGCCTAGAAGCTTGAATTTTTTTTTCCCTTCCATTCACCACAGTTGAGAATCAGTATTCTGTATTTAAGGATCACAGAGAAAAGCTTGTGTATTTCCAA
This sequence comes from Octodon degus, assembly GCF_000260255.1. Lineage (NCBI taxonomy): Eukaryota > Metazoa > Chordata > Mammalia > Rodentia > Octodontidae > Octodon > Octodon degus. The sequence continues at coordinate 289,185 of NW_004524637.1, forward strand.
GGTTGGGTTCTATTGCAGCATATAGTAGATTTCAGAGGAGAAAATGGGGTAGGGATGAGGTAAGGACTTGTGGGTCTCTGGATCCAGGCCATTGCCTATGAAGGGAATGTGCCATGCCAAAATGTGCCTCTTTGGCAAATTTTTTGTCCTAAAGGCCATTAAGCATAAGTAGATGCAGAAAAAGCTCTCCACACAGGGAATAAAGATTTCCTTTTTGAAAGAATTATAGAACTATTTCTCCCAGGAAGAAAAGAATTCTTTACTCATCAATGGAGAAGGCACAAACTTGAATCTGCATAACAAATCTTACGGAAAATTCTTGTTTACTATATTTTTTCTGTTCACCTTTCTCTAATTTGCTTCCCCTATCTAGAAGCCCACAGCCCCTTTTCCTTTGTTTTCCCTTAAGAAGGTAGTGCTTAAACTAAAGTTCTAGCCACAGTGCTTGGTTGCTGATCTCTATTCTCATGTGTCCATGGGTGATACTCATAATATTCTTGTCTGCTTTCTCTCATGAACCTGTCTTTGTCCAGCCTAATGCACACAGCCCTAGTTAAAAAAAGCTAAGATGGATAGAGAATAAGATTATTTTCTTTCTCTGTATTGTGAAAGCTCATGAAATGGGTCCAGGATGGCAGGTGCTCAGGTAAAGGAAGAATCAGTACACAGGAGGCCAGTGCACTAGGACCACAGGAGCTCCTCAGCCCTTGCTGGGGAGTCACTCTCCAATAGGAGGGCCTTCACTACTCCTTTATTTCCCAGGCAACAGAAATGATAGTCAGAGAAAAATTCTTAGATGTCCTAAGCTTAGTTACAAAGGCCAGCAGATGGAAGGAAGATAAAAGGAAAGTTAATAAGTTAATAGTTATGGGAGACATGAACGCAAGTCTGTTTCACGTTCCTGCATGTACATTGAAACCTTGAATTAAGTCTCATCAGAACCAACCATGTGGACAGCTGTGTCCTGCTTACGTATAATCTTTTGGGATTGTCATCCTCAAATAATTCAGAAGCAACAATTGCTTCTATTATAGACTCTCCTTCTCTCCTACACTACTTATGCTTTCCTTCCCCACTTCTTTGTTCTAAAAATACTTTTAGACCTAGGGCTAGTAGACATTCTGCCAAATGCTACCTAGTTTTGCTGCTGGTAGCTGCAGAGCCTTGTCTCAATACCTGGTCCTTTTCTGAATAGCACCTGTAATGGGTGAATAAAATGGCCATCTCAAGAGTTTTAATGTAACAGAGTATATAAAAATGAGAGAAATGAGATTTTTATCTGGTATCAAAAGGAAAAGAGATAATTTTTTCCTTTTCTTAGCATTAAAAATCAAATGGAATTCAATAAGGAACTGTTTCAAATCAGGAAGCCCCCAGAACCAGAATTGAAAGCAGAAGAGAGGTACAAAGATAGCTGGATTATCAGTTAAAGCTTGCCTTACTGAACCTGACTTAAATAGTTGGCTGCCTGTTATTGGCTGAGACTCAGCTACTTCTAAGAATAGGTTACAGTCAATTTACATATCAAGTTAGGTTACAGCTCGTTATGTGTTATGTATTGCTTGTATTTAGATGTCCCCTCAAAGATTCATGCAGTCATAGGTGGGGTTTTGGGGAAACTAGGATCATGGATATGTGATGCCAGTTTAAGGTGTGAGATAAATTGGTTTAGTATAGTTCTAGTTGTGGATAATGCAAGCTCCACCCTGAGTGTGGGGGGCATCAATCAATAGGCTTGGATGGAACATAAAGGGACAGAAAGAAGGCAGGCTTGCTGCTTGCTGCTTGCTGCTTGCTGCTTGCTGCTTGCTGCTTGCTGGCTGTTGCCTACTGCCTGCTCTGGCATGAACTATTTATCTTCTGTGATGTCCCTTTGCCATGCTACTCTGCCTTGGAGCCAGCCAGCTATGGGCTGAAACGTGTACAAATTGTGAGCCAAAGTAAACCTCTATTCCTTTGACTTGTAGGTGTCGGATATTTAGCCTTAACCATGAGAAAGTAACTAAGGCATTATATATGAAGACATTTTTCAGAGAAACAAAATTTATACAGAGGCACTTTTAGGTCAAACAATGCAATTTAACAGAATATTTCTTTTAGAAGCCTTTCTTTCTGCAGCGAGTATGTAAATCATTTTCAAAATCTATTTAAGCTCTTGCCTACCACTTTCACTTCCCAGAATGTCTTTGCGAAAGCCTCAGGAACTTCTCTAAGTTGAACATCATGGTGGATGGTTCCCTGTCTCCTGGTCTCTGTAGAAGTTATCGGAGAAGTCTGGCACCAACTTTTGCTCTCCTGCTGAAAGTAAAAATACTTGCTTTTTGCCCTCTTTTATTCCATTCTCCTTTCTACCACTATAGTTACTAATTTTTATTTATTTCTGGCTTATTTTTATGATGTTTATTTAAAATGAACAAGCAAGTGTATATTTATATAAACACAAATGTTACATTATTATTTTTTCCTTTGGTTATTTTTCTCTACTGACAAAATATCTTGAATATCACTCCGTATCAGTTAATGGAAATATTCTCTTTTAATTGCTGCCCAGTGCCTCATTATGTGAATATACCTTAGTCCATTCAGGCAGAATACCTGGCAAATTCCTGTCTCTTGATATGCGCTGGCACCTCAACTGTCTTCTAAGTAGTGGTTTGAGGGAGGTGAGATTTTGGAGGCCTTGGGACTCATCCACTATTGTCCCAAAGCTGCAGAACCTGCTCTGACTGCCAGTCCTGTCTCATGCTTCAGCAAGAGTGGGACTGAGCATGTATGTAATGCCGTGCCTGAAGCTGCAGGGATGTGCTGCATGGATGGAGCATTGAATAATCATAAAAGAGTAAATCACTAGAAGCACTGCTGCCCAAAATCTCATGGAAGAGTCATCAGGAACTTTATTTATGTATATACTGTTGCAGAGGATTGGACGAGGTAAGTTAAGGTGATCCACTGTAATAATTTATGGAAAATAAGTACACTGCGATAAGTAATAAGGAAAACTATTAGAAAAAAAGCACCTCAATATTCTTAAATACAAAGGCAGAAGATGAGAGCAATGTCCAAGTAGAACTTGAAGAATGCTAGTCAACACTCCACTGAGAATAGATAAAGTGTTTCAAGCACAGAAGTTAGGAACAGGGACCCATTGGTTTGTGAATACACTTCTGTCCCCATCTCAGCTATTGTTACATTCCACGCAACAGATATGAACAATTATCTAAGAAAAGATGAGATTACAGGACCTCAAGGGCCAGGGTAGAGGTGAATGGGGAAATTTTATAGTCTTAGTCCATAGGCTATGGTTGGTGAATATATGGTAGTATTAAGGAGCTAGCAGAGCCTGGGTATATAAGGGTCAGTAGACAGAAGAAAGTTCTAAGTCAGGGGCTCTGCACCAGTGCCCAGTGGGAAGCTCAGACACAAAACCCATCACTGAACATGATCTCAGCCCTAACAGGCCCATTCTGCAGTTAGATTGCCCATGACTTCAGCAAATTGAAGATGCATCTGCCAACTCCAGCCAAGGCGCACCTCAGTTAGACTCTGTGCTCCAGAAACAATGCTCTATAGTAATCCTGAATGAATATAAATCTGGGGGACCCACTGGATCTCAAACTGGGTTACCTTGATGTTAATACCAACCAGTGGATGTGGACTTCAAGTTCCATACCTTAATAAATGTCAGGAAATTATGGACAGGAGATATAAGCTCCATTTCTATATTCGTTTGATATTCTGCCAAATGTCTGTCAACTCTTTCTTTCCCTTCTTTGATCTATGTGGCAGAAATCTTCCTCTCTCTCAAGAATCACCTTGTCAGTGGAGGCTGTCATTAGCCCCCTCAGGGGGGCTTCCTGTTGGTCGCTCTGGTATTTGATCCTGGCTGGACTCAAAGACATTGATTAAACTATCTCCCTAGCACTTAGCACTTGATTGCAAAGCTACAGACTCCACAACTGTCCAGAAACAAATGAATGAGTGAATCTATGCAATACTTGAAAAACTGGTCTTGAGGACGATTTGCACTTCTGTTAAAGTCACTGATGTTGTTAGTTTCTCACTTCTTGGCACCTACCAGGAATAAAGACCAAGGTCCAGAAAAAAGTGGCCCTTTCTCAGGATAGGTCTTTTTTTTTTTATTATATTTTGTTTTTCTATGGATGTAAGCATACCTTGGAGTTCTTATGGTCATTCCTAGCCATTCTCTCTTGAGTCTTCTTGGACGGAACCTACCTTGTGCTATGCCTGGGACAGTTCATCCTGAGCCCTCTGCAGCCTCTCACCTGAGTGCACCTAACCTGACCATGACCCGTTGACCTATGGTCCTTTTTTCAGTCAACAAGAGTGCACTGAGGGCCTACTGTCCATTGTTTTCCACTGACACATGTGAAATGCAAAGAGATACTCAAGGCACCAGCCTAAACCTGGAATTCAGCCAAGGGCAGTAAAGACACCTGATCAGAGGTCACAACACTGCTTACTAAGCTACAACAGCTTCCATACAGAATCATGGCTCTAGAGCTTCTGACCTTTCTGTGCAAATCTCATCATGGCAGGAGGAGCTCCTTTGTATTGTCAAGGAGAAGAGCTTGGCTGTGTGTGTGCGTGCGTGCGTGTGTGTGTGTGTGTGTGTGTGTGTGTGTGTGTGTGTGTTTGGGGAGCTTAGATGGTACAGGGTGAGGAGAAGGAGGAGGAGGATAAGATATAGCATGTTCTGTGTGGTGAGATTCTTCCTCTGAAACCGAAACAAATGGCCATGAAACACAAGAGAACACGACATTGATAGTCACAGGGATGCCAACTACAATGAGGTGCTGCTTCACACGCACAAGGGAGCCCAGAAGGAAACAATCAGATCACAACTGTTAGTGATGATATGCAGAAATAAGCACCCTTACAACTGCTGATGGGAGTGAAAAGCTACTCAGGGAGACATTCTAGCAATTCTTCAAATCATTAAATTTAGAGCTACCATAGAGCCCAGTAATGCCATTTTAAACAAATACCCTGATAGAAATGAAAATACACGTTTTCACATATTCATAACATTATTCATAGTAGCCCCAAAGTGGAAACAATTCCGATGTCCATTAATCGGTGACTGGACAAACAAAACGTGGTATATTCACATGATAGAATATTATTCAGTCATGAGAGAGAACAATGTATTAGCTCAGAATCCAGTGTGGGTGACCCTCATTGTGTTAATTGAAAGACATCAATGACAAACACCATTCTTAAGTGATTCAATACATATGCAAGTCCACAGTAAGTAAATCTATAGAAATAGAAAGTAAATTAGGAGTGACTTAGCAACTAAATGGATAGAGCGAGGTAGGAGCTGGGAGGAGGAGAGGTGATGGTTACTCTGCCAATAGAGTTCACAATTCTTTTGAGATGATGAGAATATTCTAAAATTGGTTGCAGTAATGGTTGCATATATCTGCACACACAATATAAACAACATTGAACTGTGCACATGGAGGCTGGGGAGATAGCTCAGTAGAATAAGCACTTGCCTGGCAAGCGCAAGGGTCTGAGTTCAATCCCTGGTTCCAAAAGGAAAAAAAAAAACAACTGTACACATGAGGGGGAATCAAACATACATGAATTAAACAACACAACAATGACCTTTATTCTGTCCTTTTTATTTTCTATGGCAGTGTATGATAGAGCATCATATTGTGGTGTGGACCAAAAGGCAGGCAGACAAGTGAGGAGTGTGTAAGGCAGGAATCTGCAGGCAGCATGCCTGGTTTGGGAAATCTTCGAAGTAATGAAACAGAATTTGATGCCACCAGGTCTTAGGGACCCAAGCAGGATCAGTTGACATCAAAGTTGTATACAGATTTCCGCTGCTCCTTACCATCATCTCTACCAGCTCAGATGCTCTTCACCCTGTGCTTGTTTGGTCATTGTGTTGAGAGGGGTCCTCAACAAGTTTGTCCATTTGTGATCCACACCCAAATAACACAGGATAAAGTAACTGTAAGTGCCCTTGCTTATTTCTGTATTCAAGACAGATCAGACTAGATCCTGAAAAAGGGCTAGGTTTGGGGTGTCTACAGTCACCTCTACCCCCTAAGACACACAGAGTTTCTAACTCCAAGTTCCTGGAACTTTCTAAGTATGTGGAAATCCACAGCAAGACAAAGGACTCTTTACAGATTTTTCTAACAGAACACTGTTTAGAAATTATTTCCAAATATAGATTCTTTGTCAGGTGACTTATAGAAGAACTTGTAAGTTAAATGCTCTACATTAGGGCATTCTTTTGTTCTCTGGTCCCTACCACAAATTCCTCAGGAATGAATTGCTATTGTGCATTCAGAAATATGTGGCATGGTGGTTCCATGAATGTCCCCTGTGTTCCAACTCTTCAAACAGTCCAACATATTCTAATGAGACAACCTTCCCAAAATTACTACATTTCTACACTTATCATTACTCTGAAATGTCTTCTCATGGCTCAGTGATTGAGCTTCCACTCAAATGAACTGACTGTAGACTGTAGATCACAATGTGAACATAGCCAGGGCAATAGAGGATGAGAACCTGCCCATCTCTTACCGTCTTCTGAAAGTCAGGCTCAAGCTCCCTTGTTTGGACACATTGTTTCTCCTAAGACAACAACCCCTGTGAAATATTTAAGTACATCACCTGCTTTCATTAGGTGCACCACCCACGTAGACCTGGCACTGTTCAGAGATGTTTGGGGAACTTTGTTTGTGTTTATGAAGAGTTAAAGGGAAGAGAGCTGAGTTGAAGCAATTCCTCCAACAATTGTCCATTGAGTGACTCTTTCATTCCATGCATTCTGCTAGGTGCTGAGAAATCAGAGACAAACAGGCTGAGCGAAATGGATTGAGATATGATAAGAGAAGCCATCTGCAGTGCAGCTCAGTGTGTCAGGAACACAGTGACTTTACAACAGCCTACTGAAGGGACATGGAAAAAGGACTAGCAGGTGTCTGGCAAGAGTTTTTATAGGATGGGAAGCTTGAGAAGTGTTTAGAGAGTGACCAGAAGCTGCAAAATGAGAGGAAGGGATCACAGGTGAGACCCAGAAGTAGAGAAAGCATGATGCTTTAGGGAAGTGTAGGAATCCCATGTGTCTGCAGTCTCCTCAGCAGGTGAGAAAGAATTGGCATGGTAGACAGTGCACACTGGGAGTGTAGTTCGGTCTGCAAGATAAGCACACATACTGTTGAGGACTTGGCTTTAGAAAGCCTGCTCTTACCAGAGTGTAGAGAAAGCATGAGGGAGGCTTTCTTACAATCAAGAGAGAAATGGCTGAGTGCTGAGTTAATGAAGCAGCTCTTGGGACAAAGCATAGAGGGTGTGTCCTCAAGATAGAAAAGAGGGAGTCAGAACTTGAGAAGTACCTGGTGTAGGGGACAGGGAAGCAGTAACCTTCACGTCCTAATCTGGAGTCACTGAATAAATAGGGATACTCATCACTGAATACAGGAAACAAAGTACTGTGGTTTGAATGTGCCTTCCAAAGACAGTGAGTTGGATGTTTTATTACCCAAGAAACAGAGTTGCTTTAAGAGGTACAGAGCATGAGGCTTCTGCTCTTGTGAACAGAATAAGGTTATCCCTTGCAATGAGTGATCAAAACAAACAGTGCAGGTTTAAATGTTTAAAAATCACAATAGGACACATTGCCACTAACCCCATCAAAATATTCCCCTTTGCTTTGAACTTGCTTATCCCATCATCATTGCCACTTTCTGAAGCAGCTCTGGTAGTCCATAAATGTCTTTGAGTTGTGATTTAAAAATATTTGACTACTGTCTCTTGCCATCCAAATGAAAGGCAGGCCTGTAAAAATACTACAGTGTATTCTAATGGACCTTATTCACCAGATCTGACACTGTGTGACTTCTGGCTTGGCTCCAAAAGTCCAAATCATGGAAGGGCAACATTCTGAAATGGTTCAGGACACTGAGGCAACTGTGACAGCACAAGGAAAGATATGAAAGAGGCCTTCCAGAACTGCTTCATAAAGTGACAAGAACAAT
>NW_004524637.1:299396-301220 GCF_000260255.1 Octodon degus
ATACACATACATATATATATTTCTCACTATGAAGTGGCCCTTTGGGCTGGAGAGATGGCTCAGTGGTCTAAAGCACCTACTTGGAACAAGGTTGGCAAAGCACAGGGACCGCAGTTTGATCCCCCAGCACCACATGCCAGACAGCTGCGCCCCCTGGTGGGCTGAGCTGCCCCCCCCACACACAATAAATAAATGTTAAAAATAAATAAATAAATAAAGTGGCCCTTTATTTATATCCCCCTTTTTTGTTTTGTTTTGTCAGAGATGGGTGTTCCATTGCTGTTAGAGAACTGTATCAGGAGAAGTCTTTAGAGGACTTTTTCACACTTGAAGCCGGTCTAAAGATTGCAGGTAATTGAGTTCAGCAAAATAATTCAATATAGTCCAATAGTCCGTAATAGTAGTAGGTTATCAGCAGAACTGGCAATTGTGAGAAGTTGTTGACTTGAGCCTTTTACAGCTCAGCATATTAATATGGCATTACTTTTTATAACTCATGGTTATACCTTTCTGCTTGGATAGTTAAGACCAAGTTAAAGCAAGACCTATATAACTAAAATTTTAACTTTTGCTCTCTGACAAAGTCAGTCATATCCCCTCAGGATTTACCTTGAAATCATGTACATCATCTTGTACATCTTTTGTCAGTGTCAGCCATCTGGATGAGTCATGGCCATTACTTGATCAATTTGCTCTCTGTGAAAGCCTGAGAGAATATTTTCTCTCTAGATGACTTTCCTTAGGCACACTATATATTATTGATCACTGTCCTCTGTGGCCCCATAATCTCCCTGATCAGAAAATTTGGGACATCACTGAGTTATAGGATGTCACAGCACAGGTTCTCTTATGTCCTGAGTCCTCACTGACCTCGAAGGGCTCGGTCCAAAATACTAGCTATCCTTGTAGCCCCTCTATTTCTCTAATTTTTGGTCTGCAAACTTTAGTTTTAAACATCCAGAAGAGAAGTTTAATGACATTATTACCCTGTAACAGAGGCAGTTGGGCTTAGCATTATTATCTGTCCGCATATCAAAGACTTTACACAGAACATCGAACTACTATTTTCCAACAAGCATGGATATTCTAAATTTTAAATCTCTACAGAATGTGAAAAAAAATTACACATTTTTACATAGAAATTTAGAAATCAAACCATATACAATATTATAACAGGATATTCCTATGACTTTTTTCTTGTCCCTTGTTTCTTTTATTACCTTTTTTAAACAAACATTTACTTTAAAAAGATAATAGCAATAATTGATATGACATTATAAGCAGTACCCATTTAGAAGACCAGAATGATAGGTATTCCAAGCATGGTTTTAGTATTACACATCGCTATCCTCAGTGTAGTTGCTTAATTCACAGATATCAGCATATAGAGTTAGTGAGGGTGAGAATTCTACCCAATACCTACTACTTTCAAAAACCTGATGGGGACTCTTAGGACCATTGCCTTAACCATCTTGTTTATATAAATGTATGGTTTTGCCCCTGCAATATTTCCTAATTTTTCTCGCTCCCTCTTCATTGTTTAATCCATAAGTTCTTGCTTTCCATCTAACTGTGTTATATCTTTTAATTTTTATTTCTTCTTTTGAGTGCTTACACTAAGGAAACAATATGATATTTACACATGTAGGTCTGGTTTATTTCACCTGTGAGTACATCTTCAAGTTGCATCCAGTTATATATGAAGGCTTCCAGTTTATCTTTCTTTCTAGCTGAGAAATACTCTATTGTATAAAAACACCACATCTTTTTTATCCATTCCTCAAATGACAGGCATTTTGGTTGTTTCCAAGATTTGGCAATCAC
>NW_004524637.1:302010-305967 GCF_000260255.1 Octodon degus
CCAGTTTTTCTAGCACCATTTGTTAAAGAGGCCACCTTTCTTCCAGTAAACATGTTTGGTCCTTTTGTCAAAGATAAGGTGGCTGAGTGTGTTTCTAGTTCCTTCTGCATCTTCTAATCTGTTCCACTGATGATTAGGTCTATTTTTTTTTTTTTTTGCCAGTGACATGCTGATTTTATCACAGTAGCTTTGTAGTGTAATTTCAAGTCAGGAATTGTAATGCCTCCTGTCTTGCCTTTGTTGTTCAGGATTGCCTTTGCTATTCTAGGTTTTTCTGGTTCCAAATACATTTTAGGAATGATTTTTCTAGGTCTGTGAGGTATGTTGGTGGTATTGTGATAGGTATTGCATTAAATCTGTGTAACAATTTTGGGAGTATGGTCATCTTCACAATGTTTGTTCTTCCCATCCAGGAGCAGGGAATATCTTTCCATTTTCTGAAATCCTGTATGTCTTTTTTCAGAGTACTATAACTTTCATTAAATAGATATTTTACTTCTTTAGTTAGATTTATTCCTAAGTATTTCATTTTCCATGGTGTCACTGTAAAAGGTATTGTTTCTCTAATTTCCCTCTCAGTGTGTTTTTTTTTTCTATGTAGAGGAACGCTATTGACTTTTGGGTATTGAATTTGTATCCCGCAATATACTGAATATGTGTATTAATTCTAGTGGCTCCTTGGTGGAGTTTTTTTGGGTCTTCCAAGTAAAGTACCATGTGATCTGCAAATGGTGATAGTTTAACTTCTTTACATATTCTTATTCCTTTTAATTTTTTCTCTTGTCTAATGGCTCTAGCTAATGATTTCAGAACTATATTGAATAGAAGTGGTGATAGATGACATCCTTGTCTTATACATGATTTGAGAGTTAATGATTTCAGGTTTTCCACATTTAGAATTATGTGAGCAATGGGACTGTCATAAATGTCTTTTATCAGATTGAGGGTACAGGCAAGCTATTCTAATGTTTTGTAGGACTTTGAACATGAATGAGTGTTGGACTTTGTCAAAAGCTTTTTCTTCATCAATTGAGATAATCATGTGGTTTTTAGATTTGGCTTTATTGACATAATGTGTTACATTTATAGATTTGCATATGGTGAGTCAACCTTGCACCACTGGGATGAATCCTGCCTCATCATGGTGAATAATATTCTTAATGATTTGCTATATTCTATTTACTAGGATTTTATTGAGGATTTTTGCATCTATGTTCATGAGGGAGATTGGCCTGTAGTTCACCTTTTTAGTTCTTTCTCTGGTTTTGTTATCAGTATAACACTTGCCTCTAGGAATGATTTGGGGGGAATTGTTTCCTTAATTTCATTCAAGAATTTGAGAAGTATAGGGATTGTAACTTCTGTAAATGCCTTGTAGAATTCAACTGTGAATCTATCAGGACCTGGACTTTTCTTTGTCACTAGGTTTTTTGTCTTTTTTTTTTTTTTTTTTTTTTACATTTCATAGTTCGTTGGCTATTATTGGGTAATTGGGAGTTGTCACATCTTCTTGATTCGGTTTTGGTAATTTGTACCTTTCTAGGAACCTGTTCATTTCTTTTGTGTCTTCTATTCTGTGAAAGTAATGATTCTCAAAATAGCTATTGATGATCTTCTGAATTTCACAAGGTCCGTGATAATTTCACCCATTTCATTCCTTATTGCTTGAATTTGAGTTTTTTCTTTCCTCTTTTTGTGAGGTTAGATACTGACTTATCAATTTTATTTAATCTTTCAGTGAACCAGATTTTTCATTCATTAATTCTTTGTATTGTTTTCTTAATCTTGATAGCATTAATTTCTGCTCTAATCTTTATAATTTCTTCCCATCTTTGAGCTTTGTGTTTGGTTTGCTCTTCGTTTTCTAGATGTTTGAGGTGCAGCATTAGAATATTTATTTGTTCCCATTCTGTTTTCCTGATGTGTGAGTTCACAGCTATAAATTTCCTTCTACAAACTGGTTACTTTGCATCCCATAAATTCCGATAAGTTGTGCTTGAATTTTCATTGATTTTTAGATATTGTTGAATTTCTTGTTTAATTTCATCTGTGACCCATTCACTGCTGAGTAGGGTATTATTTAATTCCCATGTATTTATGGGGGTTTTTTGGTTTCTTTTGTCATTTATTTCCAGTTTCATTGCACTGTGGTCAGATAATATGCATGAGATAATTTCTATCTTCTTGCATAGACTTAAGCATGACCTGTGGACTAGTATGTGGTCTATTTTGGAAAATGTGCCATGTGAAGCTGAAAAAAATGTGTATTCAGCTGTGGTTGGGTGGAACACTCTACATATAGTCCATTTGTTCCAAGTTCTGGTTCAGTTCTGATACTTTTTTGCTAATTTTTTGTCTTCTTCACCTATCATTTTGGGAAAAGGGGTTGTTAGGTTCTTCTGTTAAGATTGTGATATTGGATATTAGATTTTTTATGTTGATTAAGATTTGTCTTATATAGTTGGGTACTCCCATGTTTGATGCATACATATTTATGTTTGTTATCTCTTCCTCTTTTTAATTATTTGGTCTGTTTGGTGGTTTCTTTCTGTTGTTCTTGAAGTGGTGATCTTTATTTTCTCTTTCTAGAGTATCTGTCAGTACTTTTTATAGTGTTGGTTTGGTGGTCATGAATTTCTTCAATTGTTCTTTGTCATGGAAGGATCTTATTTCACCATTGAATTTGATAGATAATTTTGCAGAGTATATCCATCTGGGTTAGAATTTATTTTCTTTCAGGACCTGAAATAATTCACTCCAAGCTCTACTTGATTTGATGTTTTCTGTGGAGAAATCTTCCATGATTCTGATGAGCTTTTCATTGTAGGCAATCTATTTCTCCTCTTTAGCAGCTTTTAATATTCTATTCTTTTGCTGAATTTCTGAGATCTTGATTATTAATGTGTCCAGGTATAGATTTATTGTGAGTATGGCTGTGTGGAGTTCTATATGCCTCACTTATCAGTATGTCAGGTTCTTTTCTCATGTTTGGAAAATTTTCTGCTCATACTTTTGCAAATAGTCTTTTATGTCATTTGTGCTGTCTCCTGCTGCTTCATTGACACCTATTATTCTTATACTATTTTTCTTTGCATCATCTTGTAGCTGCTGAACTGTTATTTTCTGGTTCCATGTTAGTTTTAAGAGATCTTTTATTTCGAGTTCATTAGCTGAAATACTGTCTTCCAGCTCTGAAAATCTATCTTCGATTTCATTCAAGTGTTTTTGCCAGCTTTCAATGGAGTTCTTAATTCTTGGATATGAGTTTGAATCTATTTCATGCATTCTAGTTCTTTCCTGTATTGTTCATTCAGTGTTTCCATCATTTTTCTATTCTCCTCTATTTTTCTATCTATATCTTCTTTAGCTGTGCTGAGCAATTCTTTCATGATTGTTGTCCTTTCTTTATGGACCTGGGAGATTATGTTTGATCTTATTTCTTCTATAGCCTGATGGACTTGTTTCTTTACTTCAGTTGCTATCATTTCAGAAACTTCAGGTGTGTAATTTCCGAGTCCTTGTATGTCATTGTCTCCTGGATTTTTTCTGGATTGGTTAGAGGATTGAGATTGTCCTTTGCTAAACTCCCAATAATCAGCCACACAGAGTCTCACAGGCCTCCCAGAATTTGCCAAAGTTCTTAAATGGCTCCAGGAAAGCTCTGTGCCTGTGCTCACTGGGCCCACAGGTCACAGCTCTCCTGCATCCTACACTCCACTAAGAGTCCACCAAAGTTCTTTTTTTTTTTTTTTCTTCATTATTTATTTTGACATCAGTTATTTTTATTTTAAAGAAAAAAAAATAAAAACAACGGTACAAAATCTCAAAACAAGATTTTAGGAGAGTAACAATGGTTAGTGCATTGTGTATTGTTACTGCCAAAGTAGTTTCTCATATTACAAGATATAGGCAAGAAATAATAAATAAACAATATAGGTACAAGCCTCTGTTTTTTTT